>NC_137866.1:5099029-5124029 GCF_963924005.1 Protomyctophum bolini
CCGGGCACCCATTTTGGTGTTAGCATCATGTTATGCTTTAGCTATTGAAAAATAGCAGATCTACAAGCTCATAGCGCGCCACCGAGTGGCGCGCTACGAGCTTGTAGGTCTGCTATTTTAGAAAAATCGAAGAGCGACTGACATTTTTAGAATCTGATCTCAGGTCAGAATGGGTTAATCAGACCAGTGTGTGTCCAGTGGAAACCTCGTATGAATCTGATCTCAGGTCAGAATGGGTTAATACTTTGATTTCCCTCCGACAACCCTACGGGAGATGTGCCACGGAGGCCTGGAGGTCATTCCATTTCTTGTGACACGATGTGATCGGCCCTATCTTGGGCGTGCCTTACGCTTTGTCCCTAAACGTGAAAAACATTTTCAAATAGTTCAACTAGCCGATCTACATTGACACCTTGTGATCTTGTAGATCCGCTATTTGACCCATCTTTAAATGTTTTTCAAAAGGTAGTAAAAAATGAAGCTGCAGGGGGTGAGCTGCAGGGGGTGAGCTGCAGGGGGTGAGCTGCAGGGAGCTGCAGGGAGCTGCAGGGGGTGAGCTGCAGGGAGCAGGTATTTACCATTGATGAGATGCCTTCCTCTCCATCCTCTTTGTTTCTCTTTGGAGGCTTGAGGAGATGCAGCAGCACTTTGTTGTGTCTGGCCAGCTAGGAAACACACGCACACGCGCACACGCACACGCACACGCACACACACACACACACACACACACACACACACACACACACACACACACACACACACACACACACACACCAAACATTTTAAGGTCAATAAATCTTAAGATATATTGTACTTGTATCAATCTTCTTTCATGTTGGTTTGTTTTCACCTATGATGGGTCACCTGGGTCATGTGATTGCCACTCATTGGTTGTTGCTAGTATAAAGGTGAGGCCACACGTTTTTAATGATTCAGATAGTATGATAATAAAGCAATAAATATGTATTTATTTGATGTATTTCCTCGCAGATCTTTTCATTCATAGATTTGAAATGGATTGTCTTTCTGTTTGTCTCCCTGTTTCTACACATTGTTAACACATACTTACAATATTACGGAATTACGGAATAATTGGTGACCTGCTGAAATATGACTTCACATCATCAATCTAATCTCCAAATGTATCTGCTGTTTGTTTATTAACAGGGCATTCGAGGTTTAACTTGATTTACATTCAGACATTGACGTTATGTGAAGTCCACAAGATGGTCACATATTTTGGTCACCAATGTTACAGTAACAATACCATTCTGGGATGACGGACAGAGGAGCCAAGGAGACATTGATTGATTGATTGATTGATTGATTACCTGCTGAGCCAGGATGTAGATGTTATGTCCAACCTCCCTGGGAGAGACCTCACCTCCCTCACACTCACTCTCCTCTTCCTGAAGGAACGCCTTCTTTATCACCTCCACCTGCGCGGGCACACACAATTGTAATATCCTTTTAGCTTAACCTGTGACTGTACCTAGTACCTACCTATAGTTACAATAATTAAGTATTCAATCAACCGAATTGAGTGAGCATGTGAATGAATGAATGAATGAATGAATGAATGGCCTTTGGTACCAGTTCTCGGGGTCGGAGGTTGAGCAGGATCCTCTCAGCGTTTTCACTGTCATGGCGACTCTCCATCAGACCCAATAGCAACTTGGACGCGTTGTCCTGGCAACCAGAGACACACCACCATCAACATGTGTCACACAACTAAATGTAGCCTATATATTATAACTAGAAATGCACTATCTCTCGAGATGCCAACTTGCGCCTTGCACACGATAGGCCACGTATGGCCTACTTGTGTGCAAGCAGAGTGCGCCCTGAAGTGCGCTCACCACTGCCTGTACGACTGCTGCTCTCGGAGTCCTAGAGCTCTCTGCTATTCAGTATTTTAATTTTTGTTTTATTGGATGATGTACGATGATAAGAGCGGCCCTCTTACTCTTCGAGTAAGTTCCAAGCATTGCTCCTATAGCTGGAACTATCCCATTGAGATGGAATGAGCACTTCCGCATTCCATTGTTACAATGGGAGTCAACCATAGACTGTAAAAAATATGGACAAAGCGTTCCCCGGGTCTAACATGAACGTAAAATGAAGCCTGTCAGTCCTTGCAATGGAAGTCGCCATCTTTCTAGATCCGTTTTGGCCCAGCTGGCCATTGGCTGGCCCAGACAACGAGGCGGGACTTCCCCCCTTCTTCTCCGTTGGTTTTTATTTTGACTCGAGTGGGAGGGGAATCCCTATCATAGACTGTAACGGTAGCCACGCCCCTCAGAACATACGCGACTTTATGGTCATTTTTTAAATTAATGGGACCATAATTTTCCTAAAAGAATATTATGACATTAGAAATGAGACTTTAAACTAGTGACTGGAAGAAGAAAGTATTCATGACCATGTTTATTAAGGTAATACAGTCTAGGTGAAGTTGGGCCCAAATACATGGACTTCTATGGGGCTATGGGTTTTTCTGGGTCCAATGACAGCGCCACAACAGGCCATTATATGAACTTTCATTTCCTTAGTGGCTTCGCAAAATATCTGTCTGACTGCCCCCCTGGAGTCAACGCTAGTCTCTCTTACTATAATTACTCTGGCCCAGGTGAGGCACGGCCGTGGGGCTTGTGTCCCTGCGAGGCCAGGCAGCTTCCATTCACCCTCTGTTTCCATATCTATGAGGCCAGGCAGCTTCCATTCACCCTCTGTATCCATATGTTATCTATGTGTACAGTAGATAATGTGATGTTGCTGTCTGTTACCTTCAGCTGTAGAACCATCTCCATGCGATAGCGGCACAGAGGACTGATGTCGTTCAGGATCAGAGCAGTGATGATGTCAATGCCATTGGACTCATGAGTCACAATGCACGTCTGGAAACACACGCACACGCACACACACACACACACACACACACACACACACACACACACACACACACACACACACACACATTTAATATAGCGCCTTTATCCAAGGCACTTTACAATGATTGTACATTACATTCAGCCATTCACACACACACACACACACACACACATTCGTACACCGATGGCGGAGGAAACCATGCAAGGCACCAACCTGCTCTTCGGGAGCAATTAGGGGTTCAGTGTCTTGCTCAAGGACACTTTGACACTAACTCTGGGGGAGCCTGGTTGGTTCCTTTTGGTTCCCAAGCGGCCGCTCTACCTCCTTTGCCACTGTGGCCTGCCCGCAATGCCCAACCAGGCGTACATACGCACGCATGCACAGACAGAAACGCGAGTACACGAATGTAGTGTTGTAGTCGAGACCACCTAAAGCGAGACCAAGACAAGACCAAGACCTAGGAGGGTCGAGACCAAGACCAAGACCAATACCGATGCGAGCCTATGGGGCCGAGACCAAGACCAAGACCAAGACCTAGGAGGGTCGAGACCGAGACCAAGACCAAGACCGCTGCTAGCCTAGGGGGCCGAGACCAAGACCAAGACCAAGACCTGGAGGGTCGAGACCAAGACCAAGACCAAGACCGATGCGAGCCTAGGGGGCAGAGACCAAGACCAAGACCTAGGAGGGTCGAGACCGAGACCAAGACTGCCGCGAGGCGAGACCGAGTCAAGACCAAGACTATTTTTCCCTCTTATTTGATAGGTAGTATTATTAGGTACAGATAACAATCTTGATCTGAAACACTTCCCCCAAATTAAACCATGTGCATTGCGCATGCACTGAATTAACCTGTGAACTGTGACCTCACCTGTCACACTGTCCGTCACTGTCAGTTTGACAGTTTCCGACCAAAACCTTTCAGATTAATGGCTATGGGCGTATGGCTCACCTTCAAATTAAAACAATAGTTTATTAGTTGGTTTTGGTTGCTGCTGTTTGAGCCTTTTAGTAAATAAATCGGTAGTGAACCAACAATGTCAATGAGGCATGCATGCACGTTATACAACAAAGGATTTGCACATCGTTTTTATTATAGCCTGGCCCTGACAAGACATGATCACATAAGGTGGACGATGGATGGATTTTACTTTAGGTATAGATGTAACGTCAGGTAGGTGGTGGTTCTTTACTCTTCTCATGATGAAACTAAACCGAGGCGATGCTTCATAGTTCATACATATGTCGCGGTCGCGCTGCAGTGCAACGCGTTGTGAGTTGTAGATTGGCTATTTTCAGATCAGTATTCAGATCACCGCTCAACCTCGTTTATTAAAACGACTACAGGCTACAAGTTACAAGTTACAACACAACACACATTATTAAAAAAACCCGCTTGCAGTCTTGCACTGTTGGTAGAATATATTGAAATGTAAATGCCAGGCTGTAGCCTATGCCGGGCGCTGCATGCGTATTGCCGTGCGTAACTCTCCGCCTCCCGGCCGACACTTTTTTTATTTAAGCCCATTGCCTGAGGCTGATATAATTTCATGATAGAATGATCATAATAACATCAACATGTGCTCTTCTTTGGACCTGTATGAACGTCATGCAGCGCTGTTCTCCTTAACAGCTGTCTTTAATTAATTAATGTGAATGGTCTCCTCTCACTCTCTCAGTCCTTGCGATCGGGTTGATATAATAGAACGTTTTGCATCTCGTCTCGAGTGGTCTCGGTGGGGGAAGAGACCCGAGACAATAAGTCCGAGACCGAGACAAGACCAAGACAAATGAGGCGCGAGACCGAGACGAGACCACAAGACAAAAAAAGGCGAGAAGCGCGAGACCGAGACAAGACCAAGACAAATGAGAGGCGAGACCGAGACGAGACCACAAGACAAAAAAAGGCGAGAAGCGCGAGACCGAGACAAGACCGAGACCACGAAAATTTGGTCTCGAGACCGGTCTCGAGACGAGACCATGTCTCGAGAACTACAACACTACACGAATGTCACCCTCCCCGCCTGGCTTCCCTCCCCCAAACACGGGGCAATTGTGTTCGTACCATAGACCCCCCCCCCCAACAACAAAACCGGCTGCACCGCGGTGGATTCGAACCCACAACCTCCGCAGTGAGCCCCCGGGGACTTTACCACTGCGCCACCCGATCGCCCACGGTTAGACTAGTCCTACCTGGTTCTCCTGACAGGGCCCTTGGCAGTACTCCGTAGACTAGTCCTACCTGGTTCTCCTGACAGGGCCCTTGGCAGTACTCCGTAGACTAGTCCTACCTGGTTCTCCTGACAGGGCCCTTGGCAGTACTCTGAGTCCTACCTGGTTCTCCTGACAGGGCCCTTGGCAGTACTCTGTACTAGTCCTACCTGGTTCTCCTGACAGGGCCCTTGGCAGTACTCTGTACTAGTCCTACCTGGTTCTCCTGACAGGGCCCTTGGCAGTACTCTGTACTAGTCCTACCTGGTTCTCCTGACAGGGCCCTTGGCAGTACTCTGAGTCCTACCTGGTTCTCCTGACAGGGCCCTTGGCAGTACTCTGAGTCCTACCTGGTTCTCCTGACAGGGCCCTTGGCAGTACTCCGTAGACTAGTCCTACCTGGTTCTCCTGACAGGGCCCTTGGCAGTACTCTGTGAGCGTCTCCAGGGTCTGAGTGATGAGGTCGACGTTGGACTCGTTGATGTAGAGACCCAGCAGGCCCAGACCGCCGGTGGTGCTTCCACACATGATGTCCAGGAACTGCAGAGTCTCACACACCAGGTTGTAGTTGGTCTTGTTGTTCTGACAGCGAAGAAAGTTCTGCGAGGACGGACAAATAAAAAAATATATATAAATATATATATAATACCCACAGAGTAAGTTAAGTGTACCCTCAAACCGAACGCTACAAAGGTGGTAGCGATTACTTGATAATATGTTAACCATCCATTCATTCTTGGCCGCGTATCCAGAGTTGAGTTGCAGAGGCAGTTCCAGCATAACATCTAAGAATTGTCCTTCCCTGGCCACATTAGCCTGCTCTAACCGGGGGATACCGAGGTGTGGATGGTCCGCCCCCAAGTCGGGAAAAGCTCCCTTGGGGGACGTTCAAGACGCACCTTTACTAGACGCCCATATCGCTTCAACTGGATCCACATAAAAATAAATCTATCTGAAGTCTGAACTTCTCGCCAGCCACCCCTGACTCACGCTGGCACTAATAGTTTGAGAACTACTGAACATTCAGTTCAGAACATTTCATATCTGAAGAGCTGTACCTGTGCACACATGTTTACAGCTGTGCTCTCTACATTAAAAACACTTAAACCTTATTGTATACTTTAAAGGTAGTGTAAGTGATATTTTTGGGTTAAAACTAAATTATTTTGTTAAAAGGTAATCACTGGCAGCGCTATCGAGTGTTTGTTCAGTAACAGGAATCTCCCTGTCTCCTGTTTTTAATAGCAGCATATAACAGGCTCACACCACAGCATTGTGACCTCATCTGCTAGTTTAGAAATGGTTAGTAGTGTTGTACCAACCTGTAGGTCGTGGTTGTGGTTAATAACTAGTAGTAGTAACTAGTAACTAGTAGTTAGTTAGTAGTGTTGTACCAACCTGTAGGTCGTGGTTGTGGTTCTCACAGAGCAGCTGTAGAAACCTCAGGATGGGCTTCATGATGGTGACCGCCGGTCCCATCTCCATCTCCACCTCTTTCTGCTCCGCTACTGGTGGGGCCGGCAGGGAGGAGGGGCCTGCTATCGGGGCAATGGACGGGCCCTGGACCAATAGGGAAGCAGGGAGTACTAACGGCCCAGAAGCACCTGATAGCAAGGGACAGATAAAGATCATGATCTTGTTTAATTAACACTAGCCAGTCTGAAAAAATGTCACTACTACTCAGTCGGCTGAACGGTCAGAGGGACCGTGTTTTTGGTGCGATTTGATTGGCCACTCTCTCCCCCACTCTGGAGACGTCCAGCTGGAGACGTTCAAGCCTGCAGCCCTGCATCCCATTTCCAACGAATTAAATCATATATGTTTGGCTGGTTAATTAACTTGGAATTTGTTTACTATTTTGATAAGATAATATGAATACAATGATTATTATCCATGATGAGGTCAGAGGGATGTTATTATTGAATGCTCGGTTTCAATGGAGCGAGAGGGTGCTATGGCTTATTCGGTTATTTTATTTAGTCTCAACCTGGTCTCACTCTCAACCAATCAGAAGGTCCCATCCCTTCGAGCTGTGCAATGCTGCGATCCTAATCACTGCACCTGTGTGCAGCAGAGCTATTGTTTCTTTACGAGGGAGAGAGAGGCCGCCATGCAGCTGAGCATGTTTTCTGAAACATGGCTTATTTTTTATTTTTTTATATTTTTTTTATCCCACGATTTTGTAACCCATTTTTCACCCCTGTGTCAATCATCTAATCAATGTGATCCTGGGCTCTACACACCCTCCACCAACCTAGTCCCCATATATGGGGGACAAGGGAAGAGCAACGGACTTGAACTCATGCTTCCTTCATGCCTGAGTGTCCAAGTTGGTCCTTTACACCTGACAGGGGGGAGTTTCCCTGGTTGGACGTAGCGTGTGGAAGGAACACGTTATTCCAACCAGTTCCTTTCCCCTCCATCGAACGTGGCTTATTTCTAAACAATAATGTTTTCAGATACATATTTTAGTGTCCTGATTAAGTTTACAATGAGTAATAATACCATCTGGATGTCATCTTGAATGAGATTCAAAATGAAGTAGTTCTGTAAT
Source organism: Protomyctophum bolini (assembly GCF_963924005.1). NCBI lineage: Eukaryota > Metazoa > Chordata > Actinopteri > Myctophiformes > Myctophidae > Protomyctophum > Protomyctophum bolini. The sequence goes on from NC_137866.1 coordinate 5,106,687, forward strand.
TAAAAACAGGTGTGTTTGAAAGAACGTGGCGCTATGGGAATCACAAAATCACGGGTGAACGAAATCAAGATTCATTTATATTAATAAAAGCGTAGCTATGTCATCACGCAGCACGTTTTCGTTACCATGAAGTAATTAAGATTGTATTTTTATGGACCTTTGATATCATTTTTTTCATTTCACCAGATGGACAAGTAAACTGAACCAAATTAAACTACAGTACATTACATTCCATAATTATGATTGGTAAGGTCGATTGGTGCACTGTGCTTTGTATCTTTATTTATTAACATTTATCAAATCAAAAATCAAATATCTAAATACTGAATCAAGCAACTTATAAACTGTCTGTGGTGTTCAGTAGATGATACAATTACCAAAGGTTTTTTTTAAAGTGAAATATCCCTTTAACCCATTCTGGGCAGAAACCCCTTTTGGTGTTTTAAGCATTATGTTATACTTTTAGCTATTGAAAAATAGCAGATCTACAAGCTCATAGCACGGCACCGAGTGCCGCGCTACGTGCTTGTAGTTCTGCTATTTTTGAAAAATCGTGAAAATGTGGCGAAATATTATATATATTGACGTTTTGAACTCATATCTTTGCTTCTGGAGGGTTCCTGGAACAACATATTTTCAGATGGGGGTCGGAGGCCAAATACATATAACTCTAGGGGTCCTTGACATGAAATAGTTTGAGAACGGCTGACATAGAAACATAGGTTTTCATAAAACTGTCATTGACATTTTTTTAGAATCGTTCCCAGGTCTACATCATAGACTGTAAAAAATATGGACAAAGCGTTCCCCGGGTCTAACATGAACGTAAAATGAAGCCTGTCAGTCCTTGCAATGGAAGTCGCCATCTTTCTAGATCCGTTTTGGCCCAGCTGGCCATTGGCTGGCCCAGACAACGAGACTTCCCCCCCTTCTTCTCCGTTGGTTTTTATTTTGACTCGAGTGGGTGGGGAATCCCTATCATAGACTGTAACGGTAGCCACGCCCCTCAGAACATACGCGACTTTATGGTCATTTCTTTAATTAATGGGACCATCATTTTCCAAAAAGAATATTATGACATTATAAATGAGACTTTAAACTAGTGACTGGAAGCAAAAAGTATTCATGACCATGTTTATTAAGGTAATACAGTCTAGGTGAAGTTGGGCCCAAATACATGGACTTCTATGGGGCTACGGGTTTTTCTGGGTCCAGTGACAGCGCCACAACAGGCCATTATATGAACTTTCATTTCCTTAGTGGAAAATCTTCACAAAATATCTGTCTGACTGCCCCCCTGGTCTACATACCGTACAGTACAGTACAGTACATACAGTAACATAGCGTGGTCTCACCGTTCTCCAGTTCCTTCTGGTTAGCCTTGCTGGTCATCTCTCCGACGTTGACCGACACCGTGGCCTTGATGTCCTGCTGGGCTTCCTTCATCCTCTCATGAAGCACACTGAAGAACTTCTCCGACTTATTGTCCCCCATCATCAGCTTATAGAAGGAGTTCTACACACGGAGAGTTAGTTAGTTAGTTAGTTTAGTTCGTTTATTTATCTCAGTCATTTTGAAACAATACCGTTGAACATTCAGAATGAGGGTTACAGCCAGCTCTCCCCAGGTTGGCGGAGGGTGTGTAGAGCCCAGGATCACAGTAGATGATTGGCACAGGGGTGAAAAATGGGTTACAAAATCGTGGGATAAAAAATATATTTTAAAAAAAAAGAATGAGGGTTACAAAGTTACAGTTTGACTGAAAAGGCGAAGCTTATTATGCCCACCTTATTAATGATTAAAATAATAAAAGGGGAAAAAAAGAACAGGAAAAAAACAAAAACAAGAACAACACAGAGAGAGAGAGAGAGAAAGAGACCTCTTAAAGACCCTCTCCACCCAAGAATTGTTTTATGGAGCTTGGAGTTATTTTTGTTTTTGGTTTGTTGTGGGCTTGTAAATCGGCTATATTTATAGGGTTAAATTTCCCCCAATTGGGCAAAAATGGCATTCATGAAATCAAGGTCCTAAAATGTTGATGTCCTCACAAGTTTAGTATAGTACAAACCCCTCTGAGTGTGTGTGTGTGTGTGTGTGTACTGTGTGTGTGTGTGTGTGTGTGTGTGTGTGTGTGTGTGTGTGTGTGTGTGTGTGTGTGTGTGTGCGTGCGTGCGTGCGTGCGTGCGTGCGTGCGTGCGTGCGTGCGTGCGTGCGTGCGTGCGTGCGTGCGTACCTGTATCTCAGTGTTTCCTCCCTCCAGCAGACAGTTGGCCAGCTGAATGCTCTCCTGGAAGATCTTGTCATTCTTGCTGTTCATCACCAGATCTTTGAAGAGCTTCGTCCCGCCCTCCCTGTCCAATCGGCACTGGACTGCTGCTACCGCATCACGTTCCTGCTCACCTGCAGAAATTACTGGTTTTATTATATTTTCTTTCAAAACTGCTGCTATGATTAGCCTATTATGGTTAATAGTGAGATGTGCAATCAGAGCACAGAAATGTTCACTTTGTATTGTTATAATGTTGAATCATTTTAAAATTTTAAAAACATAAATCTTCTCGGGGGGGGGGGGGGGGGGGGGACAACTGCTTAAATAAGGCATAATTGCATATTTGCCGATTGCATTTGGAAAACATGGTATAGGCCTACTGGCTGACTTCATTCATTTCACTCCTATGCCATCAAAAAGTGGAACGCCCTACCAACAGTCATTATTATTATTTTTTATTTTGCACTCACTGTATAGGACATAGAATCTTCATAATGTGCTACATTATATTATTGGATTCCAAAGCCGTAATGAGGTTGTAAGGTTTTCAAGGTTTCAATGTTTAATGTTTTGTCCTGTCCATGTTAGGTGTATCATGTAATTTGTTTTGTTTTACTGTTTACATGTACAATAATGTTGTGACATGTATCTGTGTTGGGAGCCCCTCGAAAACGAGATGGTACATCTCAAGGGGTCTTTTTCATAATAAAGAAACTTTAATCAAGACATGCGAATCCCTTGACTCCTTTAAAAAACGCTCTCAAAGGGCACATATACGGACGGCTGCAAATAGAATGTCCTTGACATGAAAAAGTTAGTTGTTTGTTATTTCCTCCCATGTTGGCGGCTCGCCAGCTGTGTGCAGAGTGCACAGAGATGGGAGCCCAGATGCTGCCATTTCCGCTCAGTACCGCCCACGTATAGGTTACCATTTTTTGATTGATTGAAATATTTATTAACAGTTTGTAGAATTACAGTACATTTCAAGCACAAAACTCAATACAGAGACTGTTAACTGTGAGTGGACGACCCAATTAAGCATTACACTTGTTTACAACAGGGTCCACATTGTTCAATTCATCAAAACATATAGAGACATACAAATAGACACTTCTATGTAGTTAAAGAACAGAACAGGAATTCATCATATATAAGCAAAAAGGGAAAAGATACATATACAGTGAGGGGAAAAAGGGTGGGGGGGGGGTGGGGGAGGATTCAGATTTTACAGAGGCCAGTTTCGAATTGCAGCCATCCGTAGGTGCAAATTGGCTACATTACATGTTGCTCAAGCTCATGTTGACTCTGCTTTTCTGTTTGACCACTTTGGACACAGAGTTAATTATTGATTAACAGCATGTTTGAAGTTCAAAGTACAACAAGATCAATATTTTTGGGGGAAAAGCACTGTTAAAACACGGATGCATGGGCTCTGAGTCTGTGAGCGCTACAGCAGCAGTGGGCGGAGAGAGAGTGAGAGGGTTGGTCCTGCATGTAAGCACCGTTCTGTCCCGTGTTGATCTGGGGGAGAGTTTAAGCAGGAAGCAGAGCAGAGGACTTGGGTCCAGAAAGAGCCTCAGAGTGGACCGAAGGAGGAGATATTAAACTATTTGGGCTTTTTAAAAGAGAGATGTCGTCCGACAGCTTTCCGGCTGCTGCGTCAGAGAAGCAACAGATGGACCTGCAGGGAGCCATGCTGAAGCAGCCTGTGATAAAGTTACACAGAATAGGTGTGTATACATGTTTTTATGTCTCTGTACAACAGAAAGCAGATGCACAGAAATGTTGTCGGTACTCGTGGAGACTAGTAATGCTTCCTCCCAGCACGAAATCAACTGTGAGTGTCGTGTGTGTCATGTGCCGTTTGTGTGAGTGAGTGTGTGTGTGTGTGTGTGTGTGTGTGTGTGTGTTTGTGTGTGTGTGTGTGTGCACGTTGATAGGGAGTGTGACTTACACTGTAATTTCTCTTTTACTCAATCCACTTATATGCAACTTATAAGATCCTGTTTTAAAGGAGCAGTAAAAAATAAAAAAGGAAGCTATAGTTATCTTCATTCTAATGCAGGTATCTCAGCTACAAACTATTCTCTTTTTTTCTTTTAATTTAACATCTATTAATATAGTGTTGCCATACGTCCTCTTTTGGGGGGTCTGTCCGGACTGTCCGGGGGGGGGGTTATAAACTCCTTCAAATGCCCAGGGTTTCTCATGTAAAAATCACTCCTTGGGCTAAAAACAGCCACAATGTGCTGATCTCATCACATTTGTTATGACGGCTATGGCCGTTTTTAGCCCAAGGAGTGTTTTTTGTGCAAAACTAATGCTTGGAATTGGATTCAGAATCATGAAAACCCGCTAGTTTGACATACAGTCACATGCTACTTAAATCATAAGGAAAGTTGGGATTATTTTCCTTTATATTGGATGTTAATGGTAGGGTCACATATTAACCCCTAAATATATATATATATATATATATATATATATAGAAATACTATATACCGAATTTTGCACTAATAATACTGTCACACTGAGGGAGAACCCACTGTCACAGCTTTTAAAGGACATTTGAAACAGTGGTTAACCCTAGAACACTATAAAACACTACACTACTACTACCATTATATTTTTGCAATTTTCATAATGTTGCTGATGTCTGAGGTGGGTGGGTGTTTCAGTAGATGTAATGTCTTGGGGTCTAGTAGGACTATAGTAACTAATTAAAAAATAATTCGCTATAAAGTTTGGAAAGAAATACATATTTAGTCCCATGCTCGAATGTCAAAAACAGCTAAAATCCCGAAAACGAAAGAAAGCAGCAAATGAAAAAATATATGCACTCATCTTTTACTTTCTCTAATAACAACCTAAAACCTGAATGAACCTTGGTTGAAAAAAAAACTAAAGTTGTCCTTTAAGTTACCATATATGTTTTATGGAATATTTTATATTGGGTAAAATATACCCGTATTTAGTGGTGGTGTTCTGGTTAAACAACCAGTCTTGTGATCACCTCCTCTATTGTTGAGTGAGAGTCATATTATGACTCACTCAACAATAGAGGAGGCCTACCCTAGAAATAGTTTGAATCTTTTCTTATTCTTCTCAATTTCTCTTTTTACTGTGTTCGAAATGTACTGTGTATTCGTATGCTGTCCTCTCGTGTCTCGTTATTGCGAATGCAGTGATTGCGAATTTAGTGAGCGATTATTATTATAGAAGCCTTCCTAGCTCGTCTGTCTGTCTGTGTGTGTGTGTCACGCTGTAACACCACCTGCCCGCCACCAGAGGGCGCAGCTGTATCACACAAAAAAAAACACACGCACCTTAAGAGTATATATATTAATAGAGACGGCACCCGGAGGAAACCCTGAGGCCAAATGGACATAGTGGCCGAATTTGGTATTGCAGCGCTGGGCCAATTCCGGTCCGTTGACTATCATTGCGCAACGTTCATGATGACACGTGAACGCTGTTTCATACGTGAACGCGTGCAATGATAGTCAACGGCACAGCGCGTTCACAATTTGGCCCAATCCATCCCAGAATGCACTCTGTTCCTACGCGGAAGGAGGAGTGAAATCGCCTCATGGGCTTTTGAGCAACGTAATGCAAGTGGATGGGAGGAGAAATCCGGTGCCGTCTCTCTTATTATATACTCTAAGACACGCGTGCGCGTGCGCGTGCGCACACACACACACACACACACACACACACACACACACACACTAAACAAACATAAACCAGTAAGACGCGCAAACGCGGGAAGCGAACGCAGCTGAGACCCTGCAGATCATGTCTGTCTGTGTGTCTGTCTGTCTGTCTGTCTGTCCCGCTGTTACTGTATATGTGGACCTGGCCCCTTTTGTGCCCATATATGGAGCTGAGTGATTTGTTTGTGATTGATGCAACACACAAATAAAACATAAAAAATAAAACTTTAAAAGAAAAACTTTAAAAGAAAAACGTAAAAAAAGGACGTAATTTATTCTAATTGTTGTTATTGCAATTTACGAGCTGTGTTCGCTTCCCGCGTTCGCGCGTCTTAATTGTTGAAGTACTGTTTAGTGTCTGGGGACTACGGATGGAAATTAGCATCGCTGCTAAATCCAAAAAGTGTATTTATGATAATAAGCTCTGACCCGTCCAAATAAACAACTAAAGTAAAGTAATTTAGAACATTATCAGTTGGTAATACAACACAGCTTAATTGCTTATTATTATTTCATAAAAAATTTTTTCCTGTCCTCATTCTCCATCCCAGATGTCTTTCCTGCCCAACTCAAACATATCCACAGCAGACATAGACATCTCAAACATCACCAGAGAACTCAGCCCTACACCTGTGACCTGTGTGGGATAAGCTTCGGCCGGAGCAGTAATCTCAAACAACACCAGAGAATCCATACAGGACAGAAGCCCTACACCTGTGACCAGTGTGGGATAAGCTTCAGTCAGAGCAGTACTCTCAAACAACACCAGAGAATCCATACAGGACAGAAGCCCTACACCTGTGACCAGTGTGGGACAAGCTTCAGTCAGAGCAGTAATCTCAAAAAACACCAGAGAATCCATACAGGACAGAAGCCCTACACCTGTGACCAGTGTGGGACGAGCTTCAGTCAGAGCAGTAATCTCAAAAAACACCAGAGAATCCATACAGGACAGAAGCCCTACACCTGTGACCAGTGTAGGACAAGCTTCAGCCGGAGCAGTCATCTCAAACGACACCAGAGAATCCATACAGGACAGAAGCCCTACACCTGTGACCAGTGTGGGACAAGCTTCAGTGAGAGCAGTCATCTCAAACAACACCAGAGAATCCATACAGGACAGAAGCCCTACTACTGTGACCAGTGTGGGATAAGCTTCAGTCGGAGCAGTACTCTCAAAGATCACCAGAGAATTCATACAGGACAGAAGCCCTACACCTGTGACCAGTGTGGCATAAGCTTCAGCCGGAGCAGTACTCTCAAAGATCACCAGAGAATTCATACAGGACAGAAACCCTACTACTGTGACCAGTGTGGGATAAGCTTCAGTCAGAGCAGTAATCTCAAAAAACACCAGAGAATCCATACAGGACAGAAGCCTTACACCTGTGACCAGTGTGGGAAAGGTTTCAGCCGGGGCAGTACTCTCGAACAACACCAGAGAATTCATACAGGCCAGAAACCCTACTACTGTGACCAGTGTGGGAAAGGTTTCAGCCGGAGCAGTCATCTCAAACAACACCAGAGAATTCATACAGGCCAGAAACCCTACTACTGTGACCAGTGTGGGAAAGGTTTCAGCCAGAGCAGTAATCTCAAAGATCACCAGAGAATTCATACAGGACAAAAGCCCTACACCTGTGAGTGTGGGATAAGCTTCAGCCAGAGCAGTACTCTCAAAGATCACCAGAGAATTCATACAGGACAGAAGCCCTACAACTGTGAGTGTGGGATAAGCTTCAGCCGGGCCAGTAGTCTCAAACGACACCAAATAATTCATACAAGAGAGTAGCCCTACACCTGTGACCAGTGTGGGAAATGGTTCAGCACAAGCAGTGAGTTAAAAAAGAACATGGCTGCAGTTATGGTTGTACTGCCACCCCAATCAGCTGCAGGGGTCAATGGGTCGTACCCCACACAGACAGACAGACAGACAGACAGACAGACAGACAGACAGACAGACAGACAGACAGACAGACAGACAGACACGGCCAGTCATTGGAGCGGTTAGACACCGCTCAAAAACTGGCAAACTTTGTGAACCTGTTGATCTGCAAAGTGTTAAACAACACATTTGTTTGTATCTATTAGTTACTGCGAGAGTGAGGTCTAGCCAACACTAACGATCAGGACTCCTGGATCGCAGCCCTCCACACTTTCCTATCTAACATCATTTTCTTGAGCTCTACAGTGTTGTTAGCTAAGCTGTCGCACCACAGTGCGTCTACGTACATGGTAGGGTTGGCTCCCATAGAGTCAGTTTACTCTAGTTCTGGGTGCCTGACGCAGTGCCCAACCAGCCTCATCCTTCTCTGTCTGTGACCCGTGGTAGGTCCCCCATAGAGGTCCACATTTCTGATGCGGCCAGTCCATGTGACACCTAGTGCCATTCGTATCATTTTTGTGTTTCTATTAATACCATAGAAATACATCCCGGTAGCCTACCTTCTTTCCATCTCATATTCTCTCTCTTTCCCCTCTCTCCTGCTTTCCCGTCTCCCAATTGCCCGTTTCTTTTTTTTCCCTTATATTTCTTATCCCACGATTTTGTAACCCATTTTTCACCCCTGTGTCAATCATCTAATGTGATCCTGGGCTCTACACACCCTCCACCAACCTAGTCCCCATATATGGGGGACAAGCGGAGAGCAACGGACTTGAACTCATGCTTCCTTCATGCCTGAGTGTCCAAGTTGCTCCTTTACACCTGACAGGGGGGAGTTTCCCTGGTTGGACGAAGCGCGTGGAAAGGAACACGATATTCCAACTAGTTCCTTTCCCCTCCATCAGGCGCCCCGGCTGGCCAGGGGGAGGCAGTTTAGTGACCAGGATTACTGCATGTTTTTTGTGAGGGTACCTACCCTAGGGGACACGGGGAGAACATGCAAACTCCACACAGAAAGCCGTCAATGTGTTTCTTATTTAATCAAGGATGCACAGCCTCTGTTCAATCGATCAACGATATCCTTATTATCCTGATATCCTGGACCCCGATGCGTGCACGTCAACTTTATTTGAATGTCTCATGCTATGTTGATGTAGGACTGTACACTCACTGCATTTATCTATTGTCATCATTTAATGTTCTCTCCTGTAGCCTAGACTATTGTACACAATTATAAAGGACAGGGAAAATATGAATTGTCACCCTCAAATAACAACATTAAATAATAGACTAGACATATTATTGTTCCTGACGAAACAATGTGGGGTCGATGAAAGCCAAAAGATTGTACTATAAATAATAATACAAATGCAGTCAAGGTCCCCAAACAATTATTAGTACTCAACATTATATTTAGGCCAATAATGTAATTACAGTGATTATATCTTGGATCTTGATGATCTCCACTGCTCTCAGCTGGTTCCTCCCCTGGTGTAATTGATGTTGGCAATTGGCAATAGCACAGTAAAGATGATAATAATCGATGTGTGTGGTTATTTATAGACCTAGCCTCTTAATTTTGATCTCAAAGTGCACCTGATTGAAGCATTTTCTTCACAAATTTACTTTATTTTATTTTTAATACCATAATCATCATCATTGGTCAAATTTTATGAACCATTACTACAAGGAAGAGGCTTTGGATGTAGTTAACTTGAGTTGTCAGCTGTTGGGTGGGGGTAAGGAACTGTGATTTACATTTGTTTATATTTAATTGTATGTAATGTGTTTTCTTTTCCTTCAGTTTTTTGTTTGTTTTGTATTCATGGACATATCCTGTTTGTTTGAAGATTTTGTTTTAGTGTTTGTGCTGCCATTTGGGCGTATGCAAAAATATATGTGAATAATTGTTTTAAGAATACTATGTCATAATGAAAAACCAATAAACATATGTTTTTTTAAAAAAGAAACAATTACTACAACTATTACCACCGATACCACCATCACTGCAATAACATTACTATAATTCTCACTACTGTCCTATACCCTCATAATTTAATATACTAATTATCCTGTGATATACTGTATTTAGACAAGAGAATACGCTTGAGCAGTAATTTGAATTGAGAGATATTTCTGCTGTGTTTGACATCGTCTGACAAGACATTCCATATTCTCACCCCACAGACAGAAATACACATAATCTTCCGGGTGGTGCTGAGTCTGACACTGGGTTGTTGAAGTTTAGGTCCTGTCTTAATGGATACAAATTCTAAGGGTAACATTTTGCGTGCCACCATACCCCGGCTTAATTATTCATAAACCGTCCAGGCATTTTTTGGCTATTAGCTATTAGTTCAAATAGCCATAACTTTTTCCTAGACATGAAAAAGTTAGTTGTTTGTTATTTCCTCCCATTCAACTGCTTAAATAAGGCATAATTGCATATTTGCCGATTGCATTTGGAAAACATGGTATAGGCCTACTGGCTGACGTCATTCATTTCACTCCTATATGCCATCAAAAAGTGTAACGCCCTACCAACAGTCATTAAGACATGCGAATCCCTTGACTCCTTAAAAAACGCTCTCAAAGGGCACGTATACGGACGGCTGCAATTCGAATGTCCTTGACATGAAAAAGTTTGTTGTTTGTTATTTCCTCCCATGTTGGCGGCTCGCCAGCTGTGTGCAGAGTGCACAGAGATGGGTACCGCTCAGTACCGCCCACGTAGGTTACCATTGGCTACAGTACCGCTCAGTACCGCCCACGTAGGTTACCATTGGCTACATTACCGCTCAGTACCGCCCACGTAGGTTACCATTGGCTACATTACCGCTCAGTACCGACCACGTAGGTTACCATTGGCTACATTACCGCTCAGTACCGCGCACGTAGGTTACCATTGGCTACAGTACCGCTCAGTACCGCCCACGTAGGTTACCATTGGCTACAGTACCGCTCAGTACCGCCCACGTAGGTTACCATTGGCTACAGTACCGCTCAGTACCGCCCACGTAGGTTACCATTGGCTACAGTACCGCTCAGTACCGCCCACGTAGGTTACCATTGGCTACAGTACCGCTCAGTACCGCCCACGTAGGTTACCATTGGCTACAGTACCGCTCAGTACCGCCCACGTAGGTTACCATTGGCTACAGTACCGCTCAGCAACGACGTCGACTCTGTGGGGGCTATGGGGCTACAGCCCCCATGAAGAATTAAATAGCCCCTTTTAGCCCCCATGAAGATTTTCGTGGACATTTTATATTAACATTACAGATTTTCTGGGAATTATTGACACTCTGTGACTCTGTCACAGTCGCAAACTATTTACACATGCTCTGAAATTCCGAAAATGTGAACCTCTCCGCCGTCTGTTCAGAGGTGTTAAAAGTACTCAAATGCTAATCGGGTTTCTTTTGTTTTCACCTAGCCAAGTATTATGGCTAGGGGGGGGGGGGGGGGGGGGGAGGCGGGGCTGCTAGCCCCCATGAGGATCATCAGAACTCGACGGCTCTGCCGCTCAGTACCGCCCACGTAGGTTACCATTGGCTACATTACATGTTGCTCAAGCTCACGTGGACTCTGCTTTTCTGTTTGACCACTTTGGACACAGAGTTAATTATCGATTAACAGCATGTTTGAAGTTAAAGCACTGTTAAAACACTGATTGATTTTTTTGTTTGCATGGGCTCTGAGTCTGTGAGCGCTACAGCAGCAGTGGGTGGAGAGAGAGTGAGAAGGTTGGTCCTGCATGTAAGCACCGTTCTGTCCCGTGTTGATCTGGGGGAGAGTTTAAGCAGGAAGCAGAGCAGAGGACTTGGGTCCAGGAAGAGCCTCAGAGTGGACCGAAGGAGGAGATATTAAACTATTTGGGCTTTTTAAAAGAGAGATGTCGTCCGACAGCTTTCCGGCTGCTGCGTCAGAGAAGCAACAGATGGACCTGCAGGGAGCCGTGCTGAAGCAGCCTGTGATAAAGTTACACAGAATAATAGGTGTGTATACATGTTTTTATGTCTCTGTACAATTTTTTCTTTCAGCTTCAACAGAAAGCAGATGCACAGAAATGTCGTCGGTACTCGTGGAGACTAGTAATGCTTCCTCCCAGCACGAAATCAACTGTGTGTGTGCGTGTGTCATGTGCGCGTGCGTGCGTGTGTGTGTGTGTGTGTGTGTGTGTGTGTGTGTGTGTGTGTGTGTGTGCGCGCGTGTGTTTGTGTGCACGTTGATAGGGATAGTGTGGAGTTATATATGGATGTATTATCAGAATTGGTGTAAAATATATAGGGGGTCAAATTAATTGATCAACTGTGTTTCACTACTGAGATCTGTGAGGAGAACTCTGGGTCTCTGACCGTCACCGCATTCCTTGCATGCATTAGCTCTTGAATGGGGGTTGTGAGCTCCTTATCAGTTCCTGAAGAGGTGTGGGAGTCATTTACGACCTTCCACAGGCAGGCAGGTCTATGTAGGAAGAAATAACTTCAACTGTGTGTGTGTGTGTGTGTGTGTGTGTGTGTGTGTGTGTGTGTGTGTGTGTGTGTGTGTGTGTGTGTGTGTGTGTGTGTGTGCGTGCGTGTGTCATGTGCCGTCTGTGTTTGTGTGTGTGTGTGTGTGTGTGTGTGTGTGTGTGTGTGTGTTTGTGTGTGTGTGTGTGTGCGAGTGTGTTTGTGTGCACGTTGATAGGGATAGGGAGTGTCAATTTAATTACATGCAACTTACACTGTCATTTCTCTTTTACTCAATCCACTTATATGCAAGAGGTTCGGATCGGGTCCGGGAGGGGGGGTGGGGGGATGGGTCCATATAGGACACAAATTTGGTCAGAACTTATAAGATCCTGTTTTAAAAGAGAAGTATATAAAAAAAAAAGGAAGCTATAGTTATCTTCATTCTAATGCAGGTATCTCAGCTCCAAACTATTTTATTTTTTTCTTTTAATTTAACTAGTATGAGTAGGAGTTTATAAACCCCCCGGACTGTCCGGGGGGTTATAAACTCCTTCAAATGCCCAGGGTTTCTCATGTAAAAATCACTCCTTGGGCTAATTTTTTTTGTTATGACGGCTATGGCCATTTTGAGCCCAAGGAGTGTTTTTTGTGCAAAACTAATGCTTGGAATTGGATTCAGAATCATGAAAACCCACTACTTAAATCATAAGGAAAGTTGGAATTATTTTCCTGTATAATAGGATGTTAATGGTATGGTCACATATTAACCCATACATTTTTAAAAAGCTCAATACTGACAGCCAGTCAGCAAGTGGATTCATGAATGTATATAGACAATATTTTAGACCAATAAAAAATACTATATACCGAATTTTGCACTTTAAACAATAGAAGCCTGTTGGCTGCTGGACTAAAGGTTGTCAATACTGTCACACTGTGGGAGAACCCACTTTCACAGCTTTTAAAGGGCATTTGAAACAGTGGTTAACCCTGGAACACTATAAAACACTACACTACTACTACCATTATATTTTTGCAATTTTCATAATGTTGCTGATGTCTGAGGTGGGTGGGTGTTTCAGTAGATGTAATTTCTTGGGGTCTAGTAGGACTATAGTAAATAATAAAAAGAGATACCCGTCCAAATAAACAACTAAAGTAAAGTAATTTAGAACATTATCAGTTGGTAATACAACACAGCTTAATTGCATGTTATTTCAAAACCTTTTTTCCTGTCCTCATTCTCCATCCCAGATGTCTTTCCTGCCCAACTCAAACATATCCACAGCAGACATAGACATCTCAAACATCACCAGAGAACTCAGCCCTACACCTGTGACCAGTGTGGCAAACGGTTCAGCCAGAGCAGTCATCTCAAACAACACCAGAGAATTCATACAAGACAGAAGCCTTACACCTGTGACCAGTGTGGGACAAGCTTCAGCCAGAGCAGTACTCTCAAAAATCACCAGAGAATTCATACAGGACAGAAACCCTACTACTGTGACCAGTGTGGCAAACGGTTCAGCCACAGCAGGATTCTCAAAAATCACCAGAGAATCCATACAGGACAGAAGCCCTACACCTGTGACCAGTGTGGGAAAGGTTTCAGCCGGGGCAGTACTCTCGAACAACACCAGAGAATTCATACAGGACAAAAGCCCTACACCTGTGAGTGTGGGATAAGCTTCAGCCAGATAAGTAATCTCAAACACCACCAGATAATTCATACAGGACAGAAGCCCTACACCTGTGACCAGTGTGGGAAAGGTTTCAGCCAGGGCAGTACTCTCGAACAACACCAGAGAATTCATACAGGACAAAAGCCCTACACCTGTGAGTGTGGGATAAGCTTCAGCCAGAGAGGTACTCTTAAAAATCACCAGAGAATCCATACAGGACAGAAGCCCTACACCTGTGACCAGTGTGGGAAAGGTTTCAGCCGGGGCAGTACTCTCGAACAACACCAGAGAATCCATACAGGACAGAAGCCCTACACCTGTGACCAGTGTGGCAAACGGTTCAGCCAGAGCAGTACTCTTAAAGTTCACCAGATAATTCATACAGGACAGAAGCCCTACACCTGTGAGTGTGGGATAAGCTTCAGCCATAGCAGTACTCTCAAACAACACCAGTTAATTCATACAGGACAGAAGCCTTACACCTGTGACCAGTGTGGGAAAAGCTTCAGCCAGAGCAGTAGTCTCAAACGACACCAAATAATTCATACAAGAGATTAGCCCTACACTTGTGACCAGTGTGGGAAATGGTTCAGCACAAGCAGTGAGTTAAAAAACAACAACATGGCTGCAGTTATGGTTGTACCCCAATCAGCTGCAGGGGTCAATGGGTCGTACCCCAGACAGACAGACAGACAGACAGACAGACACGGCCAGTCATTGGAGCGGTTAGACACCGCTCAAAAACTGGCAAACTTTGTGAACCTGTTGATCTGCAAAGTGTTAAACAACACATTTGTTTGTATCTATTAGTTACTGCCAGAGTGAGGTCTAGCCAACACTAACGATCAGGACTCCTGGATCGCAGCCCTCCACACTTTCCTATCATCAGGCTATCTAAGTCTACCTTCTTTCCATCTCATATTCTCTCTCTTTCCCCTTTCTCCTGCTTTCCTGTCTCCCAATTGCCCGTCAATGTGTTTCTTATTTAATCAAGGATGCACAGCCTCTGTTCAATCGATCAACGATATCCTTATTATCCTGATATCCTGGACCCCGATGCGTGCACGTCAACTTTATTTGAATGTCTCATGCTATGTTGATGTAGGACTGTACACTCACTGCATTTATCTATTGTCATCATTTAATGTTCTCTCATGTAGCCTAGACTATTGTACACAATTATAAAGGACAGGGAAAATATGAATTGTCACCCTCAAATAACAACATTAAATAATGTCATATTGACATGGTGTTCCTGACGAAACGATGTGGGGGTCGATGCAAGCCAAAAGATTGTACTATAAATAATAATACAAATGCAGTCAAGGTCCCCAAACAATTATTAGTACTCATTATATTTAGGCCAATAATGTAATTTCAGTGATTCTACAAGGATTGTATCTTGGATCTTGATGATCTCCACTGCTCTCAGCTGGTTCCTCCCCTGGTGTAATTGATGTTGGCAATTGGCAATAGCACAGTAAAGATGATAATAATCGATGTGTGTGGTTATTTATAGACCTAGCCTCTTCATTTTTATCTCAAAGTGCACCTGATTGAAGCATTTTCTTCACAAATTTACTTTATTTTATTTTTAATACGATAATCATCATCATTGGTCAAATTTAATTACTACAATTACTACAACGAAGAGGCTTTGGATGTAGTGGTTAACTTGAGTTGTCAGCTGTTGGGTGGGGGTAAGGAACTGTGATTAGCATTTGTTTATATTTAATTGTATGTAATGTGTTTTCTTTTCCTTCAGTTTGTTTGTTTGTTTTGTATTCATGGACATATCCTGTTAGTTTGAAGATTTAGTTTTAGTATTTGTGCTGCCATTTGGGCGTATGCAAAAATATATGTGAATAATTGTTTTAAGAATACTATGTCATAATGAAAAACCAATAAACATATGTTTTAAAAAAAAAGAAACAATTACTACAACTATTACCACCGATACCATATTCATATATCATTCTCACTATACTGTCCTATACCCTCATCATTTAATATACTAATTATCCTGTGATATACTGTATTTAGACAAGAGAATACGCTTGAGCAGTCATTTGAATTGAGAGATATTTCTGCTGTGTTTGACATCCTCTGACAAGACATTCCATATTCTCACCCCACAGACAGAAATACACATAATCTTCCGGGTGGTGCTGAGTCTGACACTGGGTTGTTGAAGTTTAGGTCCTGTCTTAATGGATACAAATTCTAAGGGTAACATTTTGCATGCCACCATACCCCGGCTTAATTATTCATAAACCGTCCAGGCATTTTTGGCTATTATGTAGCTATTAGTTCAAATAGCCATAACTTTTTCCTAGACATGAAAAAGTTAGTTGTTTGTTATTTCCTCCCATTAAACTGCTTAAATAAGGCATAATTGCATATTTGCCGATTGCATTTGGAAAACATGGTATAGGCCTACTGGCTGACGTCATTCATTTCACTCCTATGCCATCAGTACCGCTCAGTACCGCCCACGTAGGTTACCATTGGCTACAGTACCGCTCAGTACCGCCCACGTAGGTTACCATTGGCTACAGTACCGCTCAGCAACGACGTCGACTCTGTGGGGGCTATGGGGCTACAGCCCCCATGAAGAATTAAATAGCCCCTTTTAGCCCCCATGAAGATTTTCGTGGACATTTTATATTTACATTACAGATTTTCTGGGAATTATTGACACTCTGTGACTCTGTCACAGTCGCAAACTATTTACACATGCTCTGAAATTCCGAAAATGTGAACCTCTCCGCCGTCTGTTCAGAGGTGTTAAAAGTACTCAAATGCTAATCGGGTTTCTTTTGTTTTCACCTAGCCAAGTATTATGGCTAGGGGGGGGGGGGGGGGGGGAGGCGGGGCTGCTAGCCCCCATGAGGATCATCAGAACTCGACGGCTCTGCCGCTCAGTACCGCCCACGTAGGTTACCATTGGCTACAGTACCGCTCAGTACCGCCCACGTAGGTTACCATTGGCTACATTACATGTTGCTCAAGCTCACGTGGACTCTGCTTTTCTGTTTGACCACTTTGGACACAGAGTTAAGGAAGAGCCTCAGAGTGGACCGAAGGAGGAGATATTAAACTATCTGGGCATTTTAAAAGAGAGATGTCGTCCGACAGCTTTCCGGCTGCTGCGTCAGAGAAGCAACAGATGGACCTGCAGGGAGCCATGCTGAAGCAGCCTGTGATAAAGTTACACAGAATAGGTGTGTGTACATGTTTTTATGTCTCTGTACAATTCTTTCTTTCAGCTTCAACAGAAAGCAGATGCACAGAAATGTCGTCGGTACTCGTGGAGACTATAATGCTTCCTCTCAGCACG
>NC_137866.1:5126529-5239029 GCF_963924005.1 Protomyctophum bolini
GTTCAGCCAGAGCAGTACTCTTAAAGTTCACCAGATAATTCATACAGGACAGAAGCCCTACACCTGTGAGTGTGGGATAAGCTTCAGCCAGAGCAGTACTCTCAAACAACACCAGATAATTCATACAGGACAGAAGCCCTACACCTGTGACCAGTGTGGGATAAGCTTCAGTCAGAGCAGTCATCTCAAAGTTCACCAGAGAATTCATACAGGACAGAAGCCCTACTACTGTGAGTGTGGGATAAGCTTCAGCAACAGCAGTAATCTTAAAGTTCACCAGAGAATTCATACAGGACAGAAGCCCTACACCTGTGAGTGTGGGATAAGCTTCAGCCACAGCAGTAGTCTCAAACGACACCAAAGAATTCATACAAGAGAGTAGCCCTACACCTGTGACCAGTGTGGGAAATGGTTCAGCACAAGCAGTGAGTTAAAAAAGAACATGGCTGCAGTTATGGTTGTACTGCCACCCCAATCAGCTGCAGGGGTCAATGGGTCGTACCCCACACAGACAGACAGACAGACAGACAGACAGACACGGCCAGTCATTGGAGCGGTTAGACACCGCTCAAAAACTGGCAAACTTGGTGAACCTGTTGATCTGCAAAGTGTTAAACAACACATTTGTTTGTATCTATTAGTTACTGCCAGAGTGAGGTCTAGCCAACACTAACGATCAGGACTCCTGGATCGCAGCCCTCCACACTTTCCTATCATCAGGTTCTTGAGCTCTACAGTGTTGTTAGCTAAGCTGTCGCACCACAGTACGTCTACGTACATGGTTCACTTCTTTCCCCTCCTGGCTTTGCCCTGGGTTGGCTCCCATAGAGTCAGTTTACTTGCCTCTAGTTCTGGGTGCCTGACGCAGTGCCCAACCAGCCTCATCCTTCTCTGTCTGTGATCCGTGGTAGGTCCCCCATAGAGGTCCACATTTCTGATGCGGCCAGTCCATAACATAATGTAACCCATTTTTCACCCCTGTGTGAAAATGTGATCCTGGGCTCTACACACCCTCCACCAACCTAGTCCCCATATATGGGGGACAAGGGGAGAGCAACGGACTTGAACTCATGCTTCCTTCATGCCTGAGTGTCCAAGTTGCTCCTTTACACCTGACAGGGGGGAGTTTTCCTGGTTGGCCGAAGCGTGTGGAAAGGAACACGATATTCCAACTAGTTCCTTTCCCCTCCATCAGGCGCCCCGGCTGGCCAGGGGGAGGCAGTTTAGTGACCAGGATTACTGCATGTTTTTTGTGAGGGTACCTACCCTAGGGGACACGGAGAGAACTTGCAAACTCCACACAGAAAGCCGTCAATGTGTTTCTTATTTAATCAAGGATGCACAGCCTCTGTTCAATCGATCAACGATATCCTTATTATCCTGATATCCTGGACCCTGATGCGTGCACGTCAACTTTATTTGAATGTCTCATGCTATGTTGATGTAGGACTCTACACTCACTGCATTTATCTATTGTCATCATTTAATGTTCTCTCATGTAGCCTAGACTATTGTACACAACTATAAAGGACAGGGAAAATATGAATTGTCTCCCTCAAATAACAACATTAAATAATAGACTAGACATATTATTGTTCCTGACGAAACGATGTGGGGTCGATGCAAGCCAAAAGATTGTACTATAAATAATAATACAAATGCAGTCAAGGTCCCCAAACAAGTATTAGTACTCAACATTATATTTAGGCCAATAATGTAATTACAGTGATTATATCTTGGATCTTGATGATCTCCACTGCTCTCAGCTGGTTCCTCCCCTGGTGTAATTGATGTTGGCAATTGGCAATCGCACAGTAAAGATGATACTAATCGATGTGTGTGGTTATTTATAGACCTAGCCTCTTCATTTTTATCTCAAAGTGCACCTGATTGAAGCATTTTCTTCGCAAATTTACTTTATTTTATTTGTAATACCATAGTCATCATCATTGGTCAAATTTAAACTCTTTCAGCGCCACCTGGTGGCCACCAGTTTAGGCTTTGAGTGCCAATTCTCCCATTATAAAGAAAGAAAGAATTTGTAATTCTATTATGCATGTAATGTGCATGTCATCACCTGCACACCAGATTAGAGGAATTTTCCAAAAAAAAGAAAGAATATAAGAATATAAAATATAAAAAATATATAAAGAATATAAAAATAATAAAATAATAATAATTCCCAAGGGAAGACGTCTTGTCGTCCGTGGCATCCGGTACTTAATTGGCAATTAGACGTCTTGACGTTTATGGCTACTAAACAGTTTTAATGAACAATTACTACAACGAAGAGGCTTTGGATGTAGTGGTTAACTTGAGTTGTCAGCTGTTGGGTGGGGGTAAGGAACTGTGATTAGCATTTTTTTATATTTAATTGTATGTAATTTGTTTTTTTTCCTTCAGTTTTTTGTTTGTTTTGTATTCATGGACATATCCTGTTAGTTTGAAGATTTTGTTTTAGTGTTTGTGCTGCCATTTGGGCGTATGCAAAAATATGTGAATAATTGTTTTAAGAATACTATGTCATAATGAAAAACCAATAAACATATGTTTTTTTAAAAAAAGAATCAATTACTACAACTATTACCACCGATACCACCATCACTGCAATAACATTACTATCATTCTCACTACTGTCCTACCTCATAATTTAATATACTAATTATCCTGTGATATACTGTATTTAGACAAGAGAATACGCTTGAGCAGTAATTTGAATTGACAGATATTTCTGCTGTGTTTGACATCGTCTGACAAGACATTCCATATTCTCACCCCACGGACAGAAATACACATAATCTTCCGGGTGGTGCTGAGTCTGACACTGGGTTGTTGGAAGTTTAGGTCCTATCTTAATGGATAAAAATTCTAAGGGTAATATTTTGCGTGCCACCATACCCCGGCTTAATTATTCATAAACCGTCCAGGCATTTTTGGCTATTAGCTATTAGTTCAAATAGCCATAACTGTTTCCTAGACATGAAAAAGTTAGTTGTTTGTTATTTCCTCCCATTCAACTGCTTAAATAAGGCATAATTGCATATTTGCCGATTGCATTTGGAAAACATGGTATAGGCCTACTGGCTGACGTCATTCATTTCACTCCTATGCCATCAAAAAGTGGAACGCCCTACCAACAGTCATTAAGACATGTGAATCCCTTGACTCCTTAACAAACGCTCTCAAAGGGCACGTATACGGACGGCTGCAATTAGAATGTCCTTGACATGAAAAAGTTAGTTGTTTGTTATTTCCTCCCATGTTGGCGGCTCGACAGCTGTGTGCAGAGTGCACAGAGATGGGTACCGCTCAGTACTGCCCACGTAGGTTACCATTGGCTACAGTACCGCTCAGTACCGCCCACGTAGGTTACCATTGGCTACATTACCGCTCAGTACCGCCCACGTAGGTTACCATTGGCTACAGTACCGCTCAGTACCGCCCACGTAGGTTACCATTGGCTACAGTACCGCTCAGTACCGCCCACGTAGGTTACCATTGGCTACAGTACATGTTGCTCAAGCTCACGTGGACTCTGCTTTTCTGTTGGACCACTTTGGACACAGAGTTAATTATCGATTAACAGCATGTTTGAAGTTAAAGCACTGTTAAAACACTGATTGATTATTATTTTTCTTGCATGGGCTCTGAGTCTGTGAGCGCTACAGCAGCAGTGGGCGGAGAGAGAGTGAGAGGGTTGGTCCTGCATGTAAGCACCGTTCTGTCCCGTGTTGATCTGGGGGAGACTTTAAGCAGGAAGCAGAGCAGAGGACTTGGGTCCAGGAAGAGCCTCAGAGTGGACCGAAGGAGGAGATATTAAACTATTTGGGCTTTTTAAAAGAGAGATGTCGTCCGACAGCTTTCCGGCTGCTGCGTCAGAGAAGCAACAGATGGACCTGCAGGGAGCCATGCTGAAGCAGCCTGTGATAAAGTTACACAGAATAGGTGTGTATACATGTTTTTATGTCTCTGTACAATTTTTTCTTTCAGCTTCAACAGAAAGCAGATGCACAGAAATGTCGTCGGTACTCGTGGAGACTAGTAATGCTTCCTCCCAGCACGAAATCAACTGCGTGTGTCATGTGCGCGCGCGCGCGTGCGTGTGTGTGTGTGTGTGTGTGTGTGTGTGTGTGTGTGTGTGTGTGTGTGTGTGCGACTGTGCGCATGTGTTCGTGTGCACCTTGTTAGGGATAGTGTGGAGTTATATATGGATGTATTATCAGAATTGGTGTAAAATATATAGGGGGTCAAATTAATTGATCAACTGTGTTTCACTACTGAGATCTGTGAGGAGAACTCTGGGTCTCTGACCGTCACCGCATTCCTTGCATGCATTAGCTCTTGAATGGGGGTTGTGAGCTCCTTATCAGTTCCTGAAGAGGTGTGGGAGTCATTTACGACCTTCCACAGGCAGGCAGGGTCTCAACTTACTAAGGAGGGCACATGTCTATGTAGGAAGAAATAACTTCAACTGTGTGTGTGTGTGTGTGTGTGTGTGTGTGTGTGTGTGTGTGTGTGTGTGTGTGTGCGTGCGTGCGTGTGTCATGTGCCGTTTGTGTGTGTGTGTGTGTGTGTCTGTGTGTCATGTGCCGTTTGTGTTTGTGTGTGTGTGTGTGTGTGCGTGTGCCATGTGCCGTTTGTGTGTGCGTGCGTGCGTGCGTGCGTGCGTGCGTGCGTGCGCGCGTGCGTGCGCGCGCGCGTGCGTGTGTGTGTGTGTGTGTGCGTGTGTGTGTGTGTGTTTGTGTGCACGTTGATAGGGATAGGGAGTGTCAATTTAATTACATGCAACTTACACTGTAATTTCTCTTTTACTCAAACCACTGATATGCAAGAGGGTCGGATCGGGTCCGGTGGGGGAGGGGGGTCCATACAGGACACAAATTTGGTCAGAACTTATAAGATCCTGTTTTAACGGAGAAGTAATTTAAAAAAAAAAAGGAAGCTATAGTTATCTTCATTCTAATGCAGGTATTTCAGCTCCAAACTAAATTTTATTTTTTTATTTTAATTTAACTAGTATGAGTAGGAGTTTATAAACCCCCCGGACTGTCCGGGGGGTTATAAACTCCTTCAAATGCCCAGGGTTTCTCATGTAAAAATCACTCCTTGGGCTAATTTTTTTTGTTATGACGGCTATGGCCATTTTGAGCCCAAGGAGTGTTTTTTGTGCAAAACTAATGCTTGGAATTGGATTCAGAATCATGAAAACCCACTACTTAAATCATAAGGAAAGTTGGAATTATTTTCCTGTATAATAGGATGTTAATGGTATGGTCACATATTAACCCATACATTTTTAAAAAGCTCAATACTGACAGCCAGTCAGCAAGTGGATTCATGAATGTATATAGACAATATTTTAGACCAATAAAAAATACTATATACCGAATTTTGCACTTTAAACAATAGAAGCCTGTTGGCTGCTGGACTAAAGGTTGTCAATACTGTCACACTGAGGGAGAACCCACTTTCACAGCTTTTAAAGGGCATTTGAAACAGTGGTTAACCCTGGAACACTATAAAACACTACACTACTACTACCATTATATTTTTGCAATTTTCATAATGTTGCTGATGTCTGAGGTGGGTGGGTGTTTCAGTAGATGTAATTTCTTGGGGTCTAGTAGGACTATAGTAAATAATAAAAAGAGATACCCGTCCAAATAAACAACTAAAGTAAAGTAATTTAGAACATTATCAGTTGGTAATACAACACAGCTTAATTGCATGTTATTTCAAAACCTTTTTTCCTGTCCTCATTCTCCATCCCAGATGTCTTTCCTGCCCAACTCAAACATATCCACAGCAGACATAGACATCTCAAACATCACCAGAGAACTCAGCCCTACACCTGTGACCAGTGTGGCAAACGGTTCAGCCAGAGCAGTCATCTCAAACAACACCAGAGAATTCATACAAGACAGAAGCCTTACACCTGTGACCAGTGTGGGACAAGCTTCAGCCAGAGCAGTACTCTCAAAAATCACCAGAGAATTCATACAGGACAGAAACCCTACTACTGTGACCAGTGTGGCAAACGGTTCAGCCACAGCAGGATTCTCAAAAATCACCAGAGAATCCATACAGGACAGAAGCCCTACACCTGTGACCAGTGTGGGAAAGGTTTCAGCCGGGGCAGTACTCTCGAACAACACCAGAGAATTCATACAGGACAAAAGCCCTACACCTGTGAGTGTGGGATAAGCTTCAGCCAGATAAGTAATCTCAAACACCACCAGATAATTCATACAGGACAGAAGCCCTACACCTGTGACCAGTGTGGGAAAGGTTTCAGCCAGGGCAGTACTCTCGAACAACACCAGAGAATTCATACAGGACAAAAGCCCTACACCTGTGAGTGTGGGATAAGCTTCAGCCAGAGAGGTACTCTTAAAAATCACCAGAGAATCCATACAGGACAGAAGCCCTACACCTGTGACCAGTGTGGGAAAGGTTTCAGCCGGGGCAGTACTCTCGAACAACACCAGAGAATCCATACAGGACAGAAGCCCTACACCTGTGACCAGTGTGGCAAACGGTTCAGCCAGAGCAGTACTCTTAAAGTTCACCAGATAATTCATACAGGACAGAAGCCCTACACCTGTGAGTGTGGGATAAGCTTCAACCATAGCAGTACTCTCAAACAACACCAGTTAATTCATACAGGACAGAAGCCTTACACCTGTGACCAGTGTGGGAAAAGCTTCAGCCAGAGCAGTAGTCTCAAACGACACCAAATAATTCATACAAGAGATTAGCCCTACACTTGTGACCAGTGTGGGAAATGGTTCAGCACAAGCAGTGAGTTAAAAAACAACAACATGGCTGCAGTTATGGTTGTACCCCAATCAGCTGCAGGGGTCAATGGGTCGTACCCCAGACAGACAGACAGACAGACACGGCCAGTCATTGGAGCGGTTAGACACCGCTCAAAAACTGGCAAACTTTGTGAACCTGTTGATCTGCAAAGTGTTAAACAACACATTTGTTTGTATCTATTAGTTACTGCCAGAGTGAGGTCTAGCCAACACTAACGATCAGGACTCCTGGATCGCAGCCCTCCACACTTTCCTATCATCAGGCTATCTAAGTCTACCTTCTTTCCATCTCATATTCTCTCTCTTTCCCCTTTCTCCTGCTTTCCCGTCTCCCAATTGCCCGTCAATGTGTTTCTTATTTAATCAAGGATGCACAGCCTCTGTTCAATCGATCAACGATATCCTTATTATCCTGATATCCTGGACCCCGATGCGTGCACGTCAACTTTATTTGAATGTCTCATGCTATGTTGATGTAGGACTGTACACTCACTGCATTTATCTATTGTCATCATTTAATGTTCTCTCATGTAGCCTAGACTATTGTACACAATTATAAAGGACAGGGAAAATATGAATTGTCACCCTCAAATAACAACATTAAATAATGTCATATTGACATGGTGTTCCTGACGAAACGATGTGGGGGTCGATGCAAGCCAAAAGATTGTACTATAAATAATAATACAAATGCAGTCAAGGTCCCCAAACAATTATTAGTACTCATTATATTTAGGCCAATAATGTAATTACAGTGATTCTACAAGGATTGTATCTTGGATCTTGATGATCTCCACTGCTCTCAGCTGGTTCCTCCCCTGGTGTAATTGATGTTGGCAATTGGCAATAGCACAGTAAAGATGATACTAATCGATGTGTGTGGTTATTTATAGAGCTAGCCTCTTCATTTTGATCTCAAAATGCACCTGATTGAAGCATTTTTTTCGCAAATTTACTTTATTTTATTTTTAATACCATAATCATCATCATTGGTCAAATTTAATTACTACAATTACTACAACGAAGAGGCTTTGGATGTAGTGGTTAACTTGAGTTGTCAGCTGTTGGGTGGGGGTAAGGAACTGTGATTAGCATTTGTTTATATTTAATTGTATGTAATGTGTTTTCTTTTCCTTCAGTTTGTTTGTTTGTTTTGTATTCATGGACATATCCTGTTAGTTTGAAGATTTTGTTTTAGTGTTTGTGCTGCCATTTGGGCGTATGCAAAAATATATGTGAATAATTGTTTTAAGAATACTATGTCATAATGAAAAACCAATAAACATGTTATAAAAAAAAAAAAAAATTACTACAACTATTACCACCGATACCATATATATATATCATATATCATTCTCACTATACTGTCCTATACCCTCATAATTTAATATACTAATTATCCTGTGATATACTGTATTTAGACAAGAGAATACGCTTGAGCAGTAATTTGAATTGAGAGATATTTCTGCTGTGTTTGACATCGTCTGACAAGACATTCCATATTCTCACCCCACGGACAGAAATACACGTAATCTTCCGGGTGGTGCTGAGTCTGACACTGGGTTGTTGAAGTTTAGGTCCTATCTTAATGGATACAAATTCTGAGGGTAACATTTTGCGTGCCACCATACCCCGGCTTAATTATTCATAAACCGTCCAGGCATTTTTTACTATTAGCTATTAGTTCAAATAGCCATAACTTTTTCCTAGACATGAAAAAGTTAGTTGTTTGTTATTTCCTCCCATTCAACTGCTTAAATAAGGCATAATTGCATATTTGCCGATTGCATTTGGAAAACATGGTATAGGCCTACTGGCTGACTTCATTCATTTCACTGCTATGCCATCAAAAAGTGGAACGCCCTACCAACAGTCATTAAGACATGTGAATCCCTTGACTCCTTAAAAAACGCTCTCAAAGGGCACGTATACGGACGGCTGCAATTCGAATGTCCTTGACATGAAAAAGTTTGTTGTTTGTTATTTCCTCCCATGTTGGCGGCTCGCCAGCTGTGTGCAGAGTAGGGTTTAATGCCGGGATCCCGGGATTACGGGCCTCCCGGTTATAGGGCACGCAAATTCCCGACCGAAAATTTCTTCGGGACCCGTCATCCCGGAGGTGTTGTTTTTTCTTGTTAGAAATTACACTAAAGGAGTTTTCACACATTGCACGTTCTTTCCCCAGCTGATATATGAGTGCTCAAATGTCCAATCTGAACCCTTCCATCATTTTCAAACATGTTTGATGATATTTATATGGAATTATGGATCACACTCAAGGGCTGCAACGGGAACGGGAGCCAGCAGGACCGTAAATGAGGCGGCACGGGCGGTATTTAAATACCTGCGGGCGGGCACGGGTGGTCAAGATAAAATCAGCGGGACTCCGCGAATCCTGCATCCTCCCGCAATTAACCAGATACAGAGCTTATTATACACTAAATTTCCTGTCTGCGCTGGACAAGCACCGAGTCACTCTCTCCAGAACTGTGTTGGACATCTTCAGGCACGCTCCCAAAGCTGCTATAGCCTGGCTAATAACCAGACCGAATCAGCCGTTGGCAAAAACAAAAGATTGACAAAGCTGCTGCACTTGTCAATCATTTAGCCTAATCAGTCTCTGTGAGAACTGAGAAGTGTGTTTTACCCATAGAGTATTAAAAGGAGGGTTTTACCGACGGAGCGAGGAGTTTCCTTTCCCCGTGATGGACATTATCACTTCTAAACCCCTTTTGGTTTTTGCCTGCATGTGTGCGTCACTCAGCAGTCAGAAATAACGTGAAACGGAACGCAAACAAAGATGAGTATAGGCTACAATTTGTTTTATATAGTAACCACCAGCACCTCTCTCTCTCTCTCTCTCTCTCTCTCTCTCTCGCTCTACTAATCATCAGTGTGCTGTGCTGCGCACTGGCCGTGCTGGCTATTTTAACACGCAATCGGACTTTTCATAAAGTACAAAGCGGGATGATCAAATTCTCTGCAGTGGAGAAGGGGACCCAGGCCCAGCACCACTGCTCAAAGGGTGAAAGACTTATAGCTAAATGTGAAAGAAAGACGTGAGGTCGTTTACCCCCCCTGCTTCGACAGTCACATTAGTGCAAACTCCTTAAGTGTCACCGTCACGTTTTCTGAATAGCGTAGTAGGCCTATAACATTATTTTATTGCAGGCTATATGTTCATATTTCTTTCAAATAAAACGTTTTCAACCAAAAAATATCAATTCTATTGAACATATGAAGTATCTATACATATAAATGCATTTTGGTGGGCACTTCTTTTTTTCTGACGGGAAAAGGTCCGCAAATTCCCGGGAATTAAAATGAGCCAAATCCGGGAAAATATTAAACCCTAGTGCAGAGTGCACAGAGAAGGGAGCCCAGATGCTGCCATTTCCGCTCAGTAGGCTACCGCCCACATAGGTAACCATTGGCTACATTACCGCTCAGTACCGCCCACGTAGGTAACCATTGGCTACATTACCGCTCAGTACCGCCCACGTAGGTTACCATTGGCTACAGTACCGCTCAGTACCGCCCACGTAGGTTACCATTGGCTACAGTACCGCTCAGTACCGCCCACGTAGGTTACCATTGGCTACATTACCGCTCAGTACCGCCCACGTAGGTTACCATTGGCTACATTACTGCTCAGTACCGCCCACGTAGGTTACCATTGGCTACAGTACCGCTCAGCAACGACGTCGACTCTGTGGGGGCCATGGGGCTACAGCCCCCATGAAGAATTAAATAGCCCCTTTTATCCCCCATGAAGATTTTCGTGGACATTTTATATTAACATTACAGATTTTCTGGGAATTATTGACACTCTGTGACTCTGTCACAGTCGCAAACTATTTACACATGCTCTGAAATTCCGAAAATGTGAACCTCTCCGCCGTCTGTTCAGAGGTGTTAAAAGTACTCAAATGCTAATCGGGTTTCTTTTGTTTTCACCTAGCCAAGTGTTATGGCTAGGGGGGGGGGGAGGCGGGGCTGCTAGCCCCCATGAGGATCATCAGAACTCGACGGCTCTTTGGACAGAGTTAATTATCGATTAACAGCATGTTTGAAGTTAAAGCGCTGTTAAAACACTGATTGATTTTTTTTGTTTGCATGGGCTCTGAGTCTGTGAGCGCTACAGCAGCAGTGGGTGGAGAGAGAGTGAGAGGGTTGGTCCTGCATGTAAGCACCGTTCTGTCCCGTGTTGATCTGGGGGAGAGTTTAAGCAGGAAGCAGAGCAGAGGACTTGGGTCCAGGAAGAGCCTCAGAGTGGACCGAAGGAGGAGATATTAAACTATTTGGGCATTTTAAAAGAGAGATGTCGTCCGACAGCTTTCCGGCTGCTGCGTCAGAGAAGCAACAGATGGACCTGCAGGGAGCCATGCTGAAGCAGCCTGTGATAAAGTTACACAGAATAGGTGTGTATACATGTTTTTATGTCTCTGTAGTACAATTTTTTCTTTCAGCTTTAACAGAAAGCAGATGCACAGAAATGTCGTCGGTACTCGTGGAGACTAGTATGCTTCCTCCCAGCACGAAATCAACTGTGTGTGTGTGCGTGTGTCATGTGCCGTTTGTGTGTGTGTGTGTGTGTATGTGTATGTGTATGTGTGTGTGCGCGTGTGTTTGTGTGTGTGTGTGTGTGTGTGTGTGTGTGTGTGTGTGTGTGTGTGTGTGTGTGTGTGTATGTGTGTGCGCGTGTGTTCGTGTGCACGTTGATAGGGATAGTGTCGAGTTATATATGGATGTATTATCAGAATTGGTGTGAAATATATAGGGGGTCAAATGAATTGATCAACTGTGTTTCACTACTGAGATCTGTGAGGAGAACTCTGGGTCTCTGACCGTCACCGCATTCCTTGCCTGCATTAGCTCTTGAATGGGGGTTGTGAGCTCCTTATCAGTTCCTGAAGAGGTGTGGGAGTCATTTACGACCTTCCACAGGCAGGCAGGGTCTCAACTTACTAAGGAGGGCACATGTCTATGTAGGAAGAAGTAACTTCAACTGTGTGTGTGTGTGTGTGTGTGTGTGTGTGTGTGTGTGTGTGTGTGTGTGTGTGTGTGTGTGTGTGTGTGCGTGTGTGTCATGTGCCGTTTGTCGGTGTGTGTGTGTGTGTGTGTGTGTGTGTGTGTGTGTGTGTGTGTGTGTGTGTGTGTGTGTGTGTGCGCGCGCGTGTGTTTGTGTGCACGTTGATAGGGATAGGGAGTGTCAATTTAATTACATGCAACTTACACTGTCATTTCTCTTTTACTCAAACAACTGATATGCAAGAGGGTCGGATCGGGTCCAGTGGGGGGGGGGGGGGGGGGGTGGGTCCATACAGGACACAAATTTGGTCAGAACTTATAAGATCTTGTTTTAAAGGAGAAGTAATTTTAAAAAAAAAGGAAGCTATAGTTATCTTCATTCTAATGCAGGTATTTCAGCTACAAACTATTTTATTTTTTTCTTTTAATTTAACATCTATTAATATAGTGTTGCCATACGTCCTCTTTTGGGGGGTCTGTCTGGACTGTCCGGGGGGGTTATAAACTCCTTCAAATGCCCAGGGTTTCTCATGTAAAACCAAGGAGTGTTTTTTGTGCAAAAATAATGCTTGGAATTGGATTCGGAATCATGAAAACCCCCTAGTTTGACATACAGTCACATGCTACTTAAATCATGAGGAAAGTTGGAATTATTTTCCTTTATATAGGATGTTAATGGTAGGGTCACATATTAACCCCTATATATATATATATATATATATATATATATATATATATATATATATATATATAAAAATACTATATACCGAATTTTATATATATATATATATATATATATATATATATATATATATATAAAAGCTCAATACTGACAGCCAGTCAG
Source organism: Protomyctophum bolini (assembly GCF_963924005.1). Classification (NCBI taxonomy): domain Eukaryota; kingdom Metazoa; phylum Chordata; class Actinopteri; order Myctophiformes; family Myctophidae; genus Protomyctophum; species Protomyctophum bolini. The sequence goes on from NC_137866.1 coordinate 5,139,223, forward strand.
CAAGTGGATTCATGAATGTATATAGACAATATTTTAGACCAATAAAAAATACTATATACCGAATTTTGCACTTTAAACAATAGAAGCCTGTTGGCTGCTGGACTAAAGGTTGTCAATAATGTCACACTGAGGGAGAACCCACTTTCACAGCTTTTAAAGGGCATTTGAAACAGTGGTTAACCCTAGAACACTATAAAACACTACACTACTACTACCATTATATTTTTGCAATTTTCATAATGTTGCTGATGTCTGAGGTGGGTGGGTGTTTCAGTAGATGTAATTTCTTGGGGTCTAGTAGGACTATAGTAAATAATAAAAAAAGATACCCGTCCAAATAAACAACTAAAGTAAAGTAATTTAGAACATTATCAGTTGGTAATACAACACAGCTTAATTGCATGTTATTTCAAAACCTATTTTTTTTCTGTCCTCATTCTCTATCCCAGATGTCTTTCCTGCCCAACTCAAACATATCCACAGCAGACATAGACATCTCAAACATCAGCAGAGAACTCAGCCCTACACCTGTGACCAGTGTGGGATAAGCTTCAGATGGAGCAGTCATCTCAAACGACACCAGATAATTCATACAGGACAGAAACCCTACACCTGTGACCAGTGTGGGATAAGCTTCAGTCAGAGCAGTACTCTCAAACAACACCAGAGAATTCATACAGGACAGAAGCCTTACACCTGTGACCAGTGTGGGACAAGCTTCAGATGGAGCAGTCATCTCAAACGACACCAGATAATTCATACAGGACAGAAACCCTACACCTGTGACCAGTGTGGGATAAGCTTCAGTCAGAGCAGTACTCTCAAAGAACATCAGAGAATTCATACAGGACAGAAACCCTACACCTGTGACCAGTGTGGGATAAGCTTCAGTCAGAGCAGAACTCTCAAACAACACCAGAGAATTCATACAGGACAGAAGCCTTACACCTGTGACCAGTGTGGGACAAGCTTCAGACAGAGCAGTCATCTCGAACAACACCAGATAATTCATACAGGACAGAAACCCTACAACTGTGACCAGTGTGGCAAATGGTTCAGACAGAGCCGTACTCTCAAAGATCACCAGAGAATTCATACAGGACAGAAGCCCTACAGCTGTGACCAGTGTGGGAAAAGCTTCAACCGGGGCAGTCATCTCGAACAACACCAGATAATTCATACAGGACAGAAGCCCTACACCTGTGAGTGTGGGAAAAGCTTCAGCCAGAGCAGTAATCTTAAAGTTCACCAGAGAATTCATACAGGACAGAAGCCCTTCACCTGTGAGTGTGGGATAAGCTTCAGCCATAGCAGTAGTCTCAAACGACACCAAATAATTCATACAAGAGAGTAGCCCTACACTTGTGACCAGTGTGGGAAATGGTTCAGCACAAGCAGTGAGTTAAAAAACAACATGGCTGCAGTTATGGTTGAACTGCCACCCCAATCAGCTGCAGGGGTTAATGGGTCGTACCCAGGGGGGCAGTCCGACAGATATTTTGTGAAGCCACTAAGGAAATGAAATTTCATATAATGGCCTGTTGTGGCGCTATCACTGGACCCAGAAAAACCCATATCCCCATAGAGGTCCATGTATTTGGGCCCAACTTCACCTAGACTGTATTACCTTAATAAACATGGTCATGAATACTTTTTGCTTCCAGTCACTAGTTTAAAGTCTCATTTCTAATGTCATAATATTCTTTTTGGAAAATTATGTTCCCATTTATTAAAAAAATGACCATAAAGTCGCGCATGTTCTGAGGGGCGTGGCTACCGTTACAGTCTATGAACGGGATCCCCCACCCACTCGAGTCAAAATAAAAACCAACGAAGAAGAAGGGGGAAGTCGCGCCTCGTTGTCTGGGCCAGCCAATGGCTGGCCTGAGCTGGGCCAAAACGGATCTAGAAAGATGGCGACTTCCATTGCAAGGACTGACAGGCTTCATTTTACGTTCACGTTAGACCCGCGGAACGCTTTGTCCATATTTTTTACAGTCTATGGTGGTACCCCAGACAGACAGACAGACAGACAGACACGGCCAGTCTTTGGAGCGGTTAGACTGGCAAACTTTGTGAACCTGTTGATCTGCAAAGTGTTAAACAACACATTTGTTTGTTTCTATTAGTTACTACCAGAGTGAGGTCTAGCCAACACTAACGATCAGGACTCCTGGATCGCAGCCCTCCACACTTTCCTATCTAACATCAGGTTCTTGAGCTCTACAGTGTTGTTAGCTAAGCTGTCGCACCACAGTGCGTCTACGTAGGTGGTGTGCCTCTTTCCCCTCCTGGCTTTGCCCTGGGTTGGCTCCCATAGAGTCAGTTTACTTGCCTCTAGTTCTGGGTGCCTGACGCAGTGCCCAACCAGCCTCATCCTTCTCTGTCTGTGACCCGTGGTAGGTCCCCCATAGAGGTCCACATTTCTGATGCGGCAGTCCATGTGACACCTAGTGCCATTCGTATCATTTTTGTGTTTCTATTAATACAATAGAAATACATCCCGGTAGCCTAACTTCTTTCCATCTCATGTTCTCTCTCTTTCCCCTCTCTCCTGCTTTCCCGTCTCCCAATTGCCCGTCAATGTGTTTCTTATTTAATCAAGGATGCACAGCCTCTGTTCAATCGATCAACGATATCCTTATTATCCTGATATCCTGGACCCTGATGCGTGCAAGTCAACTTTATTTGAATGTCTCATGCTATGTTGATGTAGGACTGTACACTCACTGCATTTATCTATTGTCATCATTTAATGTTCTCTCATGTAGCCTAGACTGAATTAATTGTCACCCTCAAATACCCCGGCTTAATTATTCATAAACCGTCCAGGCATTTTTGACTATTTTGGAAAACATTTTAAAAGAGTTCAAATAGCCAATCTACATCGACACGTGAGCTTGTAGTCGTCTATTTTAACTATTTTAAAATGCTTTTCGAAACAGTAAAAGTCATCATCTCATTCCGGGCCAATCACAATTTGCGTCCTCACCTTCGTCTTCAACGTCAAACACTCAAAGCTGGCCATTCATTGTCAATGGCATTCAAAGTTTGTGTTAACACAATGTTTGTGTTTACACAAACCATCAAAGCTGTACATTTATTAGTTATAATTATGCCACTCAAAAAGTTGCCCTTTTGGTCCCACAAACAAGGGTGTACAGCACTTTGGTTCAACGCTGTTGTTTTAAATATATCTTTATACAAAGAAAAGTGCATTGGACTGGACATTACCTGATAACCCCAGGTCAGCTATATTATATGTTTCTTTATAAATAAAGTGCATTGGACTGGACAGTACCTGATAACCCCAGGTCAGCTATATTATATGTTTCTTTATAAATAAAGTGCATTGGACTGGACAGTACCTGATAACCCCAGGTCAGCTATATTATATGTTTCTTTATAAATAAAGTGCATTGGACTGGACAGTACCTGATAACCCCAGGTCAGCTATATTACGTATCTTTATAAATAAAGTGCATTGGACTGGACAGTACCTGATAACCCCAGGTCAGCTATGTTATATGTTTCTTTATAAATAAAGTGCATTGGACTGGACAGTACCTGATAACCCCAGGTCAGCTATATTATATGTTTCTTTATAAATAAAGTGCATTGGACTGGACAGTACCTGATAACCCCAGGTCAGCTATATTACGTATCTTTATAAATAAAGTGCATTGGACTGGACAGTACCTGATAACCCCAGGTCAGCTATATTATATGTTTCTTTATAAATAAAGTGCATTGGACTGGACAGTACCTGATAACCCCAGGTCAGCTATGTTATATGTTTCTTTATAAATAAAGTGCATTGGACTGGACAGTACCTGATAACCCCAGGTCAGCTATATTATATGTTTCTTTATAAATAAAGTGCATTGGACTGGACATTACCTGATAACCCCAGGTCAGCTATATTATATGTTTCTTTATAAATAAAGTGCATTGGACTGGACAGTACCTGATAACCCCAGGTCAGCTATGTTATATGTTTCTTTATAAATAAAGTGCATTGGACTGGACAGTACCTGATAACCCCAGGTCAGCTATATTATATGTTTCTTTATAAATAAAGTGCATTGGACTGGACATTACCTGATAACCCCAGGTCAGCTATGTCAGTCTTAGGGCTGGACTTCCTGTTTGGGTAGAGGTAGTTCTGGAGCAGCACCTTACGAAGAGCCACACCCTGGAATAATAGAAACAACACAACGAATGTGTGTTAGTTATCGGTTTGTAGCAGTGCTGAGCTCTAGAGTACGACCACATACAGTATATCCTGCTACCCTAATAGACAGGGGTACATGAGCACCTGGCCGTTCATTCGTGCTCTATCTCCGACCAAGCCACACTTCCACCACACATCTCTCTATGCAAAATAAAACCTGCACACTCCCACAAAAGACATAGACTACATTGCATTCGCCAAAAATGTCTTCTTTACTGTTTAAATATTACTTTTCTGAAACACGCTATTCTTGCTCAACCTCAACAGCCTACGTCAGAATCGTCATGTTGGCGTCTACTACGCCAACTACGTTCACTTAATGGGGCCAGTCCTTCACAGTGACACACGCGTTAGATCAACCACGCGACCGGGATGGTTTCGACCCCTCAATGTCGTGCCTACTCTACACTGCCATCCGAAGGCCCCTCCCCCTTTCACTGCTCCTGTGTGTGACCTGTGAACTACTCTCTGACTGCACTGTGGCTTGATTTATATGTGCGAGGTTGAAATGTAATGCACATAAATTAATTATAGGTCCAGCAAGCAAATCATGATTGTCTGTTTGTGCTCAATAGGTCACCATCACATTCCGATTTTAGGTGTTGTGTTTTCTATGACATTTATTTGGGCCAGTAGTTTCATATCTATCCTTTTTCCGACCAACACAGAACATGCTAACGGTGTTAGCGCGTTAGCATCCATCTTGCTTTTGATTTATATGTGCGAGGTGGAAATGTAATGCACATAAATTAATTATAGGTCCAGCAAGCAAATCATGATTGTCTGTTTGTGCTCAATAGGTCACCATCACATTCCGATTTTAGGTGTTGTGTTTTGTATGACACTTTGGCCAGTAGTTTCATATCTATCCTTTTTCCTTTGACCAACACAGACCATGCTAACGGTGTTAGCGCGTTAGCATCACACAGCTTACAGCGTCAGTGTTGCATGAATACTTTCAACCATGACAATGCCGACTACTTTTGCTACACACACTTCCCAAGGATTATGGAGATGTCTTTATTTTTTTTTTAAGGTTGAGAAATGAAATAATTATGGTCGTTTCTAATCTCAGCATTTCACAAGAGAAAGACGTGGATGCCTTTCGCTGCGCTGTTGGCGTTGCCATGTCTCATAGAAACAAGTAAATAGGTCTTTAAAAATAATCCCAAAACAAGCGCATATAACAGGGGTCTGTAACCTATTTTAAATGAAGTGCCATGTTTTTATTTTCTAGATAGTGAGTCAGCCACAAGCTCACATCACAACAATAATCCATGTAATAATCACAATAACAATACTAATAATAATAATCATAATAATCCTGCTACCCTAATAGACAGGGGTACATAAGCACATGGCCGTTTATCCAACAGCTTTCTCCGACCCAACCACACTTTCACCACACATCTCTATATGCAAAATAAATTCGGCACACTCCCAGAATACATATAGGCTACATTTCATTGAAAGAAATGTCTTAATTACTGAATAAATATTACTTTTGTCAACCACGCCATTGTTGCTCAACATCACCAGCCTACGTCAGAATCGTCATGTTGGCGTCTACTACGCCAACTACGTTCACTTATTGGGGCCAGTCCTTCACAGTGACACACGCGTTAGATGAACCACGCGACCGGGATGGTTTCTACCCCTCAATGTCGTGCATTTGCTGCGCCCTTCTAATGCTGCGCCACGCCTACTCTATACTGCTCCATGCGACTCGAACAGCGTCAGCAGCAGCAGCTCCGAGCCTCCGTCAGAAAGGCTGCCCACAGCACTGCACAGCCCCACACCCAAATGAATCGAATGAATGAATAAGGCGCTTATATCGCTATTGCTCAGTGGATGGGACATTTACATTAAAAGCAATCGGATGGACGCGTGAATAACGGCATGGTTGTGTGCAATCGGAGGGAAAGCTTCCATAATCCATATAGCTTCCATGCTAGCTGCTTCAGACACAGGGGAGGGGAGGGAGAAATAGTGCGAAATAGCGCTTATGCAACAATTACCCTAAAACACAAACACCTCAACTCGATGTCATTGTGAATAAGAATTTCGAGCGAAATAATAATTTTTGGAAGGACACTTTCACCCAGTATGAAGCTAAATGTGGAAGCCGTGTGTGTCACACCAAAACGGCTGACCTTAGAATCCTGTAACCAGCCTCTCGCACTGCCTGCGAGTTGGCTCCGTCTAAGGCTCCGTCTTATGAGCAAATTTAGAACTTCCGGTCTGACAGCTAGCAGATTTAAGACATCCGGTTGCTTTCAGAATAAAATAAGATTATTTAATTCGTTAATTAAATAATTTTTACATTACATTATTAGTATTATTATTACATTACAGTTATTGTAAAGACACACATTATGTTTCTGTGTAAAAATAAGTAATTAAATAACATAAAAAAGTTATCTAAATGGATAAATGCTATTCACTGGAGTGCATGGACTTTATAAAGTGGACACTGGACAAAAGACGGCTCCGCCAGGCAACTATCTGGACATACCCACGCGTTTGGGAAGATGTCCTCTACCACCCCACAGTCTCCGCTAAGCGGGAGAGGTGTAAAATTCACAGCAGCAGAGCTTCTACTGGGGTCAATGCAAAAAAATGTACCGTTTCCGGACCCAGAATGGACACTGGACAAAGAGGCCTCCGCGAGGCAACTATCTGGACATACCCACGCGTCCGGGGAGATGTCCTCTACCACCCCACAGTCTCCGCTAAGCGGGAGAGGTGTAAAATTCAGAGCAGCAGACCTTCTATTGGGGTCAACACTCAAAAAAGTGCCGTTTCCAGACCCAGAATGGACACTGGACAAAGAGGCCTCCGCGAGGCAACTATCTGGACATACCCACGCGTCCGGGGAGATGTCCTCTACCACCCCACAGTCTCCGCTAAGCGAGAGAGGTGTAAAATTCAGAGCAGCAGAGCTTCTACTGGGGTCAATGCAAAATAAATTACCGTTTCCGGACACAGACTGGACACTGGACAAAAGACGGCTCCGCGAGGCAACTATCTGGACATACCCACGCGTCCGGGGAGATGTCCTCTACCACCCCACAGTCTCCGCTAAGCGGGAGAGGTGTAAAATTCAGACCAGCAGACCTTCTATTGGGGTCAACACTCAAAAAAGTGCCGTTTCCAGACCCAGAATGGACACTGGACAAAGAGGCCTCCGCGAGGCAACTATCTGGACATACCCACGCGTCCGGGGAGATGTCCTCTACCACCCCACAGTCTCCGCTAAGCGAGTAAATGGGTGCTTATATTTCTATGTGAAATGTGGTGATGCTGGCATCACAATAGATGCCAGCATCACGCTGCCTCCGTCTAATAAGCACATTTACAACTTCCTGTTTGGAAACCGAAACAGATGCTTCTGACATTTGCCTGTGCGTGCTTAATCGTTGTACTTCTGAACACATTTCCCAAATCTCAGTGATTTATCCACACATCGCTCTGTGTGTGTGTGTGTGTGTGTGTGTGTGTGTGTGTGTGTGTGTGTGTGTGTGTGTGTGTGTGTGTGTGTGTGTGTGTGTGTGTGTGTGTCGCGTCGCCCTCCAGCTGCAATTGCGAGTGTGCGCTGTGTGCAGGGCACACTACTGAGTTTAAAACCACAGCTGAAACATGAAGTGGAGTCTGTCAATTCCCGCAATTTCCTTCTTCCCATATTGCGCTGCAACGACACTAGGATTGAGCCCCCCGAAGGGGGGCGAAATTCTAGTAATGTCTAATCTATAGGCTATTAAAGGAATATTTCACTTTCAAAAATCACTTTCGGTCACAAGGCGGGGTTGGCGAAAGGGCCTTTCTGTGTGGAGTTTGCATGTTCTCCCCGTGTCCCCTATAGGGTAATTGTTGGGAAGAAGTACTCGCTACAATAGTATTATGTAGTTAATAACCTTCTCATCAAGTATTATGTAGAGTTAATATTGACCAACCTTCTCATCAAAGTCCAGCGTTCGGATCAGCATCTTCTGAAGAGTTTGCAGGACTTTGATGCACAACTTCTCCTCTGATGTCATCAACGCTTGTGTGTGCTGGATCAACCTATGAGAACACCACAGAGTCAAAGGCAGTCATGCATGCACGTGCACAGGCACACAGGCACACACACACTCACACACACACACACTCACACTCACACTCACACACACACACACACACACACACACACACACACACACACACACACACACACACACACACACACACACACACACACACAAAAGTATTGGCATCAAAATAAAGTGTTACTCGTTTGGTTCAGTACTGCCCGTCCCAGTGAACTTATAACGGTATACCGGTACTTTAGTTTTTGAGTTGAGTTGAGTTTGAATCTTTATTTCGGTCATTTAAAAAAACAAAAACAAAATGGTTGTTAAGCAATTTACATTGCTTAATTTACATTGATTAGTCAACACAGTGACTATTTTAGCCGAAAAGGTATGGGCTGAAGCATAAAGCTTATTTTGCCCACCTTTTTTACATATATATATATATTTTTTATAATAATAGTAGTCTATGATAAAATATCACAGTAGCATTATATGAAAAGCACAAATGAAAAAGTAATATCAAGTTACCGTAGAAATATTACTAAAAACAGAAAAGGAAAAAGAAATAGAACAAAAAGTAAACAAAATGTTGGTTTACATTTGTTTTTTCAGACATAATACTTAATATACAAGGTGTACTTAATATGTTATATCTTATGTTTATATTAGTATAAGTACTATACACAAAATATATCCAAAAGTCAGAGATCTTTTTGTGCACAGCTGCATTCTGGGACCTTACCATTAGCTTTAGAAACGGGTAGATTCATTGGTACTCCTGAGGAGGACAGAGTCTGTCTAGTGTGTGATTTAAAAGAAATTGAAAATGAAATTATTTTTTTGTTTTACTGCCCATTATATGAAGAATTAAGACTATGAAAAACTGAAATTTTGTTTTAGGAAAGGTATTTTTGCTTTGGCAGACTTTTTATGCAGGGCGTGGGAAAGAAGGCAGAATGTTTTGTTTGTGTAAAAAGAAAAAAAAAAAATCAAATATCAACAAAACAAATCTGTTTATTGTACACAATGCAATATTGAAGCAATGTTATGGTGTGTCCTGTAAGTCCATGTGGGCTGGGCGCCTTTGGTGCATGACACAAAAATAAAGAAATCTATCTCTATCTATCTAGCTATACATGTGAAATATAGTTTAGTCCAGTACTGCCCGTCCCGTCCCAGTGGACTTCTAAAGGTATGCTTTTCACCTACGTCAAATGTGGGTACCCGTCGGGTATCCGTGGGTACCCGATCCGTTGCAGGACTCGTTGCAGATGACAGTGAAGTGATCATTTAAAACCCATTCTGGGCGGGAATCCCTTTTGGTGTTTTAACTAAGCATTACGTTACACTTTAGCTATTGGAAAATAGCAGGTACTACAAGCTCGTAGCGCGCCACTCGGTGGCGCGCTACGAGCTTGTAGGTTTGCTATTTTTGAAAAATGCTGCACAATTCTTTGAATATATATTCTTTCAGAAGACTTCGATGTCAGGTCTAAATGGGTTAAGGGCTTTTGAGACGTCAAGAAAGAAAGAAAGAAAGAAAGAAAGAAAGAGGTTCTCCAGAGGTTGAGAAGCACTGAGTGGTGTCCTACTGTGACCTACTTGGAGATGAATCCTCCAGATTCACATCTCTGCCTGGCGTCGGTTCCCTCCAGGAAGAGGAGCTCTGGTTGGTGGAGAACGTCCACCAGCACCGACAGCTCAGCGTCCACCAACGGCTTTAACCTCTCCTCCAGAGTGTTAATGATGTCCTACACACACACACACACACACATCATTTAGTTTTAGTCATATTTTAGTCATCTGAAATGTTTTAGTGTTTTAGTGAGTCTGGTTTTAATCTACTAAATATGATAAGATTTTAGTTGACTAAATCTACAGTTGATTTTGTCGACTAAAATGTATTTCGGCAGGCCATGGTGACGTCGTAATGGCAGATTGGTTGCATGCTGAAAATAGCCGAACACACGCGCACACACACTCACACTCACACTCACACACACACACACACACACACACACACACACACACACACACACACTCACACTCACACTCACACTCACACTCACACACACACACACACACAAGCACACACAAACAAAGCTGGTGGATTTTTGGCACTAGAGGTGAAATATGGTACAGAAATATCGCCTAAGTGAGAGCCGTCTGACGGCAGATCTCACTGGGACAGAGAAAGGTGATTTTTCTCCTAATTTGTCTCGGAAAAAAGTCATTTTAGTGTCAGAATGTTGGGAAGATTGTGTGTCTTGTAACCTCGCGTCACCAGACTTTCCAACTCGGAGGAAAACCTGGTGTCTGTGTTCCTAAATCGCCCGTGGGATCCGGTCTTGACCGGGTGAAAAACAAAAGAAACTCTAATTCCAGGTTTTCCGTGTCGCTTTGTTTTGCCCCCCCCCTCCCCCTGTTTGTTTTTAGTCCTGCCAGTTGTTATGATTTGGAATAAAAGATGGATAATAACCAAACAACATTATGATGCCCTTGATCATGAGGTAATACTGATTCCGGCCTGATAACTACAAACCAGTGACTACAGCAAGACGTTACCATACGCAATAAACCCGAAAATGGTGTGCCTCCCAAGCTGTGGCTTGTGAGGAATGGGTCCAAGTCCAACCTAATTCCAGTCTCCTAAAGACCATGCACCTGTGTGTGCGTAAACCCGGAGATGGCGGTTCTTGCTTTCCTTTTGCTCTCTTTGAAATTATTGCTTTATTTTATCCCCTTTTCTGTTTGCTTGTGTTTGTCATTATGCTTTGCAAAAGTGAAGCGCTTAGGTTCGACCTTGGTCGATGTAAATGCGCTATACAAATAGAGTTTTATTTGATTTGATTTGATAATGGTACTGTATGTGACGTTCTTGTAGTACCAGGGGGAGCTGTACTGTAGTTCTATTTATCAATCTGTGATGTAATTGTAGTCCTATACCTGCAGTTTCTCTATGATGTTCTTGTAGTCCCAGGGGTTGCTGGGAGCTGTGGAGCGGGAGGCGCGGGTGGAGGACTTGTAGTTTGGGTTGGAGCGAGACAGAGAGTTGAGAGCTGATGTAGAGAGCATGGTGGTGATCTGAGCCTCCAGGTCCAATGGTACAGAGATACTACGACTCTTAGCTAGGGAGGGAGGGAGAGAGAGGATATTATTGAGGATTGTGTTGGACTAAGTAAGCGTGCATGTGTGCATGAGTGTAGAGCTGCCTTTCAATTAAAAAAAATCTGTTTGTTTAGAGCACGTTTAACCCATTGTGGCGCGCTATGAGCTTGTAGATCTGCTATTTTTCAATAGCTAAAGCATAACGTAATGCTAACACCCAAAGGGGTTCCCGCCCAAAATGGGCTTTTAACAAACAGAGTGGCAGCCATGTCTATGGAATTAGCCCTTCGCTAAGACCCTCCCCAACCCGTCCTTGTCCAATAGGCACGTTAAGCAGCGAAGAGACAGGGCAAGCTGTCCCTCTCCCCATAGAGATGCATGTTAACCCATTCTGACCTGAGATCAGATTCATACGAGGTTTCCACTGGACACACACTGGTCTGATTAACCCATTCTGACCTGAGATCAGATTCTAAAAATGTCAGTCGCTCTTCGATTTGTTCAAAAATAGCAGACCTACAAGCTCGTAGCGCGCCACTCGGTGGCGCGCTATGAGCTTGTAGATCTGCTATTTTTCAATAGCTAAAGCATAGCATGATGCTAACACCAAAAGGGGTGCCCGCCCAAAATGGGTTAAATGACGGGATTTCTCCATATAAATAATCCATCATTTCAGTAGCAAGAGCATCAAAATATCTTCTAAATCTAGTCAACCAGGCCTGCAGTAGTAGGCTATGCACTGGACAAATTAGCAGGACAATATTCAAAATAAACTAGTAATACGAGGACATGACAGAGCGAGAGGGAATGACAGACTCCAGTCTGTCCGGTGTTGCTGTGAACAGTTGTTAGCACTGACAACAGTCAAACTTAACACATTTGTGTGTGTGTGTGTGTGTGTGTGTGTGTGTGTGTGTGTGTGTGTGTGTGTGTGTGTGTGTGTGTGTACCAGTCACAGCCAGTGTTCTAATGCAGGTCTCCACGATGCCTTTGTGTTGCTGTGGCAACCATTGACTGTCCAACAGTCTGACACTGGACTGTAACAACTGAGTCATGATGTTGTGATGAGTCTATGGACACAGAGAGAGAGAGAGAGAGAGAGAGAGAGAGAGAGAGAGGGACATGTTTATTTGTTGCTTACAATTAAGCTAAAAATGTATAAGTATCAAAGAGTAGCTCAGTCGATGTGTGCCGTTAGGAGTTCTACATAATATATAGACAGGGTTAGATAATCAATAGAAGAGCAAGACAGACTTCTTTTAGTTCCTGTATCTGTGTGATGTACTGTACTGTACCTGTACTGTACTGTACTGTACTGTACTGTACTGTACTGTACTGTACTGTACTGTACTGTACTGTACTGTACTGTACTGTACTGTACTGTACTGTACTGTACTGTAGGTCGTTGCCCCTTTAGGAGACCAGAAGACAGACAGACAAGACAGACACAAGAGACAGAGACTAGTCTCGCATAGCCAGACAACTATTCCACAATCTCCGAATGCTATAGAGTCTGGAACTGAACTACACCTCCTGAATGCTATAGAGTCTGGAACTGAACTACACCTCCTGAATGCTATAGAGTCTGGAACTGAACTACACCTCCTGAATGCTATAGAGTCTGGAACTGAACTACACCTCCTGAATGCTATAGAGTCTGGAACTGAACTACACCTCCTGAATGCTATAGAGTCTGGAACTGAACTACACCTCCTGAATGCTATAGAGTCTGGAACTGAACTACACCTCCCGAAATCCAAGTAAGGGAAGCTGCCATTTCCGTTCACGAAAATATATTAAAAAATATCTTTACATTTTATTTCCTTTTCTGCTAAGAAACACGCTATTTACATTAGGATACGCGACTGTAAAGACGAAACGTTGATGTGAACCTGAAGTGAGGTGCTGTTCTCCGAGAATGGAGAGCTGAAGAAAGCGGTGATGGTGTCAAACACGACGCTGATGATGTACTTCTCTAGCACGGCGTCCGTCAGGCGGTTCTCCCTGTTGGTGCACACCTAGAGGAGACATTATACACCCATTAGCTCTGTCGGTGCACGCCTAGGGGCTCACAGGGAGACATTATACACCCATTAGCTCTGTTGGTGCACGCCTAGGGGCACACGGGGAGACATTATACACCCATTAGCTCTGTTGGTGCACGCCTATAGGGCACACGGGGAGACATTATACACCCATTAGCTCTGTTGGTGCACGCCTAGGGTCTCACAGGGAGACATTATACACCCATTAGCTCTGTTGGTGCACACCTATAGGGCACACGGGGAGACATTATACACCCATTAGCTCTGTTGGTGCACGCCTATAGGGCACACAGGGAGACATTATACACCCATTAGCTCTGTCGGTGCACGCCTAGGGGCTCACAGGGAGACATTATACACCCATTAGCTCCGTTGGTGCACACCTATAGGGCACACGGGGAGACATTATACACCCATTAGTTCTGTCGGTGCACTCCTAGGGCACACGGGGAGACATTATACACCCATTAGCTCTGTCGGTGCACGCCTAGGGGCTCACAGGGAGACATTAAACACCCATTAGCTCTGTTGGTGCACACCTAGGGGCACACGAGGAGACATTATACACCCATTAGCTCAATCAATAATGATTTGATGAGGTGATTGATTGATGGATCGGTGCACACCCTGGCCATGTCCACGGTGAAGTCTTCAAACAGCTTCCAGATGTGGTTGGACGTGTAAATCTCCTTCATCTCCACCTCCGTGTCCACGTAGCAATGGTTCACAAAGTTCACGTAGGCTACCTTCACCTGCACAGAGACACAGAAACATGGGTTTTTCAGAAAACTGTCCTGATTTAGAAGACATTTGTAAGGTCTTTTCTCAGGTCAAAATGGGTTATAAGACAGTATCTATAACCGTGTGAAACCTCCCCCGAAACACTGAACTGTCCACACAGCCCACTAATGAGAGGTAGAAATAAATAGAAATAGTGCCATTTTATGACCAATAATGAAGATAAGGTTGAAAAGAGGTGAAAAAAATCACACCCGTGTGAACTGACTGGTGCAACTCCCCTCTCTCTCTCTCTCTCTCTCTCTCTGTCTCGCATTAGCAGGCAACAGTGCAGCACTATCTCTCTGTTTCTGGCACAACAGCGCCACTTTTGCCCCTACTGGTACTAGTCACACACATAGGTTAGGACATTGCTGTTCCTTGGAGTGGTTGCACCACTAAAAAAAATTGTGAAATGCTCCTTTAACAACACTGTGCAAAGCTACCTTCACCAACACAGACGGACAGCAGAAATGCACACACGCACATATAGCCTACTGTACACACACACACACACACACACACACACAATGCGTACTGTACCTCAGTGATGCAGTCCTCGTGCGTCACCACTCTGACCACGTCCTCTAGGGGCAGCAGAGAGGTGCATTTGATCTCCGTGTAAACGTTCTTCCCTTCAGCGCATGCAGCCAGCAGCTCCACCAGAGAGATGTGATACCTGCACACACCACCAGGGGGTTAAAAAACGAGTCAAACAACCCAGAGACTACATTTCTCGGTAGGTGGCGGCGGGGGGGCAGCTGCCCGTCGCACAACAGAAACTGAATGTTAATTAAGTTTTTTATATTTTATTTTATTTAATGTTTCGTGGTTACTACGAGACGAGTCACTGCCAGCTGAGCTTACGTCAACGAGGAATCGAGTGGAACTTGAATGTATTTGTAATGCCTTCAAGTGTTTGTCAGGGTGGGGGTTCTCCAGATAAAAAAGGATTATTTTGGGGGGGGGGGGTTGAGAACCACTGGTTTACAGAACAGAACAGAACAGAACAGAACAGAACAGAACAGAACAGAACAGAACAGAACAGAACAGAACAGAACAGAACAGAACAGAACAGAACAGAACAGAACAGAACAGAACAGAACCACAACATGTAAATGGGTACCTGAGAGGGCTGTTCTCTGTGATTCCCTCTCTGCTCTCTGCCATCAGCTCCAACATCACCACAAAGGACGTCTTGTCGTTGTAGAACACGACCACATCCTCTCCTGAATTAGTCAGCTGCACGCGCACACACACACACACACACACACACACACACACACACACACACACACACACACACACACACACACACACACACACACACACACACACACACACACACACACACACACACACACACACACAATGACAGACAGACGTAAAAAGATGTAAGACAGATGTAAAAAGTTAAGCTTAATTTATATTCCCTCACATGACAGTGTTGCACTTGTTTTCCCTTCATTTTTCTCAATCTCACATTGTACGGGCATTGAGCATTGCCAGGGAGCAGGCGATTTTTCACACGTTTATTTATTTTTGAGGGCCCTAGCCCTGTGAAATGGATAACTTTTGAAGAATACGTCATGTGGTAGGCAAGTCTAGAGACTTTTTAATGTTTGTCTAGAGCAATTATGACGTAAATCGTTTGCCAGCCTATGGACTATGGACTTTATTTTTTGTTTAGGGTACTAAATGGCAACGTAAGACGCCATGTGGCAGATATAAATACAGTGGGTGCCCCTCACTTCACACAAGTGTGATTTATTTTTTGTATCATCATCTTCAGCCTGGACTATGAGATCTGTCATGGTCATGGTCCCATAGCCAGGACGGACAGTGGGTGAAAATGTGGATACTGTATATTGGATACTGTATAGAGCGTCGCAGTCCCACCCCCTTTCATAACGACGCCAGGCCCAGGAAATAATTCCCAATGTATTTTTCCCATAGACATTTCAAAAAGTATTTATTTAAAGACCTTTTAAGCGTCGTACAAAGCCAACTCGAGTCGTGACAAATCATGACAATAAACACAATATTTTGGACCAAACTAATTATTTGTTCGGCCCGAAAAATTGTGTTTGTTGTCACGATTTCTCACAACTCCAGTTGGCTTTGTACGAGGCTTAAAAGGGCTTTAACCCATTGATGCCTGAGGCCGAATCTGGGAACGCCTTCTAGGGCCTGACCTAAGGTTTCTGAAAACCTTCAAATTCTGATGTTTTTTTTTTTAAATAGTTATGTTGCTACATGTATAGCAATAGCTGATGAGACACAGAGAGCACGGCCGGCATCAAGGGTAGAACAACGTATACGTTGCACCAGGCGTCAATGGGTTAAATAAATACTTTTTGAAATGTCTATGAGGAAAATGAACGGAGAATCATTTCCTGGGCCCTGGTAGGGGGCGCTCTATAGTACACTGGTTTTCAAAGTAGGGTCTGGGGACCTCCAGGGATCCTTGAGGCATTTAGTCAACAAATACAAACTACCGGTAGACTAAAATGTTATGGAGGGATTAGTGGAGAAGAGGAACTAAAAGACAAGTAATTATTTTATGTTTGTGCTGGACTCTGAAATGTAATGCCTCGAGTGCTTGTCACGGTGGGGGGAATCAATCTCCAGTTAAAAATGATTATTTAGTTGACTAAAATCACATGATATTTAGTTGACTAAAACTAGACTAAAACATTTCAGATGACAAAATGTGCTGTCCAAGTCAACAGTGTATGAGACGTGGTCCTCACCTCGGTCATGATCATGTCCTGACACTTCTTCACGTACTTCCCCTCGGCCTTGATGATGGTGTGCAGGAAGTTGAGGTACTGGACGTGGCGTCCGTGCGTGGCCAGGCAGTGGATGAAGTGCTGCAGGACGGCCTCCGAGATCTCACTGCACAGCTGGTAGTTATTACTGAAGATATGCTGCACAGTCTCAGCCTCCATCAGCTGGAGAGAGAGAGAGAGAGAGAAACAGGACAGTTATTATTGAGGATTGTGTTGGACCGTTTTGCCTTCATGATGCATGCTATACACAGAGATGAGACGATGGATGCTTGGAGAAACATGGACCACGTGAACACAGCCTTTGCGACAGAGAAAAGGCCTCCACAGAACAGAGCTTGTGCTCCCAAAGGGAAGACAGACCGCACACAGAATGTGGTGGAAACAGAGCTACTGTACACTTTAGGAAAAGAGAAGGGAACCCGCACACTCATATGCTCCAAAAGGTATATTATATATACAGTATTATATAGCCAAGGCTCTTCATCCGGTCAAACTCAAGATGTCAGTGATCCACCCACATAAATAGACACCCACGGATCATGTTACTATAGTCAGTGGGTGCAACTTTCCAACCACCTGTCCCCCACTATACCACAGACCAAAGACCAAACCAGAGACACATACTGTATTCCCACAGATTACACACACCCAGTATACAGTGCATTTGAAAACATGACCAACCAAACCAAAACAAACATCCCATACCTACTGGAAGAAATACAACAATGTGCGAACATAGCAAGATGGGTGAACTGTTGCGATAAGAGAGGGCTAGCTAATGGAATACAAACACCTTAAGAACTACTAACCGTCATGTGTAAACTGCTCGGCATCTGTATGACAGCAAATGAACATTAGTGGGTTTTGCAATGTGACATACTGTAGCAGCTCCATCTACACAATGTGACATACTGTAGCAGCTCCATCTACACAATGCTGTACCCTCTCCAACTGTACATACTTACCCCAGGGTTGAGGAACAGGCTGAGGTTCTTGTGCAGCAGAACCTGGTTGTCCTGGTTCCCCATGCAGAACCTCTGCAGGAACTGGTGGGTGTAGCGCAAGATCTCCTGCATCTTCATGTCGTTCTACAGAGACAGAAAGATCCATATACCAAAACTCATTCAGTGAAAAGAGAACAAGTAATAAGGTCTGCACACTGGACTTTTAGTGTTTTCTCACCACAGTGGTCATCAGAATGAATGTTTGGAGCTCAGTCCAGTGTGCGGACCTTATTCTCTTTTCTTTTAAATTAGTCGGCCCTACAGTTATCATGCCCTTGATCGCTGGGAATTATTTTGGGTAATGATTACAAACCAGACTAGTTTAAAACAGGTACTGTAGGTTGTGCAAAAAGTGATGGAAGTTATCCTCCGCTACCCGACCGGGTCAGACACATGAAAATGGTATGCCTCCCAGGCTACATGTGGCCTAGTCGATTATTTTGGGTTGGTTTTCATAGACCCGGTTGCTTGTTTGTGTCTCTGGTGATTATCAGTGGTGGTCACCTCACCTTGTCGTAGGACAAGGTGGTACTGTGTGTGTGAGGTGGTCACCTTGTCGTAGGACAAGGTGGTACTGTGTGTGTGAGGTGGTCACCTTGTCGTAGGACAAGGTGGTACTGTGTGTGTGTGAGGTGGTCACCTTGTCGTAGGACAAGGTGGTACTGTGTGTGTGTGTGAGGTGGTCACCTTGTCGTAGGACAAGGTGGTACTGTGTGTGTGAGGTGGTCACCTTGTCGTAGGACAAGGTGGTACTGTGTGTGTGTGTGAGGTGGTCACCTTGTCGTAGGACAAGGTGGTACTGTGTGTGTGTGAGGTGGTCACCTTGTCGTAGGACAAGGTGGTACTGTGTGTGTGAGGTGGTCACCTTGTCGTAGGACAAGGTGGTACTGTGTGTGTGAGGTGGTCACCTTGTCGTAGGACAAGGTGGTACTGTGTGTGTGAGGTGGTCACCTTGTCGTAGGACAAGGTGGTACTGTGTGTGTGTGAGGTGGTCACCTTGTCGTAGGACAAGGTGGTACTGTGTGTGTGAGGTGGTCACCTTGTCGTAGGACAAGGTGGTACTGTGTGTGTGTGTGTGTGAGGTGGTCACCTTGTCGTAGGACAAGGTGGTACTGTGTGTGTGTGTGTGTGTGTGAGGTGGTCACCTTGTCGTAGGACACCTGCAGAAGGTCCAGCATCACCTTATGAGCTCCCATGTTCTTCAACAGCCTCTGCTGCTTCTTCCACACACCGCTGCTACACATCTTGTTCAACCTCTCCAAGATCTACAGAGAGAGAGGGAGAGAGAGAGAGAGAGAGAGAGAGAGAGATAGGGAGAGGGAGAGGGAGAGACAGACAGAATCAGAGAGAGAGACACTATCTTTCTACTACAGTAGTGGTTCCCACAGAGTCGACACTCAAAAGAGTAATTTGATGTCTCTCCTGGACACAAACTAGATAGATCTACAAGCTCACAATACGTTGCGATATGTTTTGTAATTTAGACAGACAGACAGACAGACAGACAGACAGACAGACAGACCTCTTTCACTTTCTTGTAGTTCTCATTGCTTTTTTCCAGTTTGTCTTTCTTGGGTGTGTCCTCTGGCGCCGACTACAGGAAAGAGAGGGTAACACGACATAAACATTTGAAGGAGAAAAAAAGGTACTATTTTCGTACATACAGTACAGTACATAGTCTTCTACTGTTGTACTGGGAGCTGACCAGTACAACCACAGTCTTCTACTGTTGTACTGGGAGCTGACCAGTACAACCACAGTCTTATACTGTTGTACTGGGAGCTGACCAGTACAACCACAGTCTTATACTGTTGCACTGGGAGCTGACCAGTACAACCACAGTCTTATACTGTTGTACTGGGAGCTGACCAGTACAACCACGGTCTTATACTGTTGTACTGGGAGCTGACCAGTACAACCACGGTCTTATACTGTTGTACTGGGAGCTGACCAGTACAACCACAGTCTGGGGCACATGGACAGCAGGTTACGTCTCATACACTTTAACCACAGGCCAAGGGATTTGAACCAGCAACCCCATGCATTCATTCAGCTCCTCACCTCTTTGTCCTTCTTGTCCTTCTTGTCTTTCTTGGCGTCTCCTCCTCCTGAGCTCTTCTTCTGCACCCAGAGCTCAGACTTCTCCACCAGCGTCCGCAGTCTGTCCAGGTCCATCTTGATCAGCTTGTAGTTGTCTACGTCCTGACCTGAGATCAGCAGCTGGACCTGCAGGGAATTCAATTTGTTCACTTGATCAGCTTGCAGTTGTCTACGTCCTGACCTGAGATCAGCTCGCTGGACCTACAGGGAATTCAATTTGCCAATAATAATTCAAATAAATCTGGTCAGTACAGTATTTTCACTGAATGTTCGGCCATGGAAAGTTAGGGTTTAATTAAAGGACAACTTTAGTTTTTTTCAACCAAGGTTCATGTTTTAGGATGTTATTAGAGAAACTAAAAGATGACTGTTAATGTTATTTTTCATTTGCTGCTTTCTTTCGTTTTAGGGATTTTAGCTGTTTTTTTACAGGAGGGGGGGGGGGGGCATTCGAACATGGGGCTAAATATGTTGTTTTTTTTTGAGTGAGTGAGTGAGTGAGTGAGTGAGTGAGTGAGTGAGTGAGTGAGTGAGTGAGTGAGTGTGTGTGTGTGTGTGTGTGTGTGTGTGTGTGACTGTGTGTGTGTGTGTGTGTGTGTGTGTGTGTGTGTGTGTGTGTGTGTGTGTGTCTTGAACAGTTTCTACTTGTCCACAATTAGACTGCTGAACAAGAGCTAGGATTGGTGACGCCGCACAGACTGAACGGACTGGTCTCCTTTAGTAGAGACTACTCTGTATACACATAGGCTACATCACTTTATTTATTTTATTTTATTATGCATACATTTTGTACCATGTAGATTGGTCATGTACTATGCACTTTCTTTCTTTTAACTGCAATGATGAGCCTGCACAAACAAGAATTTCACCCATGTTACTTGTAATGTGATGTGACAATAAAGTTTGATTCTGATTCTGTGTGCGTACCTGTTTGAAGGTGTGCAGGACCTCCTGCCTCTGGCTGAAGTGTTGGTACAGCAGGTTGAGAGCTCCAGACACCAGGGGAGGATAGTCATGCATGGTGAGATGGATCAACACGCGAAGGAACATTCTGCCCCCCTCGTCATCCACCTCCAGGATGCTGTTACTCTTACTACACGCACACACATACACGCACACGCACACACACACACACACACACACACACACACACACACACACACACAAAGTTAAGCCTGAGTTGTATTCCATCACAAGATGGTGTCGCAAGACAAGCTCTTGTTGTCGACAAAGCGAGTAATGGAACCCCTTTTGGTGTTAGCATTATGTTATGCTTTATAGCTATTGAAAAATAGCAGATCTACAAGCTCATAGCGCGCCACTCGGTGGCGCGCTATGAGCTTGTAGATCTGCTATTTTTGAAAAATCGAAGAAAGACTGACATAGAACTGTTTTAATCTGATCTCAGGTCAGAATGGGTTAAAGTGACAGACAGACGTTAAAGAGACCTACCCGACTCCAAACATGGCCTCTGCCTGCTCTCCGATGTGCTGCAGGTTGATGGTGGCTGAGAAGGGACAGAACGGTGAATAATACTCTTATTAGCACACAGAAAAAAAACAGTTAAAAGAATAAAACCAATAAAACAGTGCATATGACAAGTTTTAATTAAAACACATCAGCTTGGGAATGCGGTTGTGAACAGGTGGGTTTTCAGTAAAGATTTGAAGGTGGGAAGTGAGGAGGGGGCATCTCGGATGTGTTTGGGTGGGGAGAGCGTTCCAGAGGGTATAGGGGCGGCCACGGAGAAGGCCCTGTCACCCCACAGAGGGTAGGGGCGGCCACGGAGAAGGCCCTGTCGCCCCACAGAGAGTAGGGGCGGCCACGGAGAAGGCCCTGTCGCCCCACAGAGGGTAGGGGCGACCACGGAGAAGGCCCTGTCTCCCCACAGAGGGTAGGGGCGACCACGGAGAAGGCCCTGTCTCCCCACAGAGGGTAGGGGCGGCCACAGAGAAGGCCCTGTCGCCCCACAGAGGGTATAGGGGCCACAGAGAAGGCCCTGTCTCCCCATAGAGGGTAGGGGCGGCCACGGAGAAGGCCCATGTCGCCCCAGGTTTTCCGTTTCATCCTTTTATGGATCTCAAGGAGGCCGGCGTCGCTGGACCTGAGGGAGCGGGACAGGGCGTGTGGCTTGAGGAGATCGGAGAGGTGGGGGGAGCCAGGTTGTGCAGTGATTTGTATGTGGTGAGGAGAGGTAGGGGGATCCAGGTTGTGCAGTGATTTGTAGGTGGTGAGGAGTACTTTGAAGTCGATTCGTTGTTTGACGGGAGCCAGTGGAGATCATGAAGGACTGCTTTAATCTGTCCTAACACCTCATTTCCACTGAGCTGTCCACATACGCAATATTCGCTCTAATGTTCAAGACAAGGACATGCATTTCTTTTACGGAAGGATCGAAAACGTTCCCTGAAGAGCACTCTTAAATAGCACTCGTAAATAAAACATGTTTGTTATTAACAAAGTCATGTGAATGGATTGACACGATGCACACAGGCTCTTTGAAATACGGAGCAAAAGTTCTATTTCTCCAACGTACTCTGGGCACAAACACCAAACGTAAGGAGAGATCACGGAGGCTCGCAGTTTCGCACACAGGAATGAACCGACTGGACGGTATTACGGAACGTCACACAGTGGAAACTAAAGTAGCCGTTATATTGTAGTATGGCATTAATATTGCCATTCCTTATTTGTCCATTATGTATGTATGCGACATGCGTGTGTGTACCTGCATGTTCCATGTTAGTGGTGGCGTCGGCATCAGCCATGGGATAAACATCCACAAACTCCTTCTTGAAGACGGACAGCAGGAAGGACAGACGGTAGTCTAGACGCACGCTAAGAATAAACTGAAGGAGAGGAGAGGAGAGGAGAGGAGAGGAGAGGAGAGGAGAGGAGAGGAGAGGAGAGGAGAGGAGAGGAGAGGAGAGGAGAGGAGAGGAGAGGAGAGGAGAGGAGAGGAGAGGAGAGTTAGTATCAGTTCTAGTTAACTCCTCTGGTAGTCTATCTGCAGTATTTTAACTAGTTTACTTAGTATCAGTACTAGTTAACACCTCTGGTAGTCTACCTGCAGTAGTTAGTTAGTATCAGTACTACTGTAGTTAACTATACTGTAACTCCTACCTGCAGGATCTCCAGTATCTTCAGCTTGGTGTCCATCACCGTCAGGTCCATGTTGTCTATGCTGTCTTTGCTGGCCCGGTGTCCGTCGGGCAGTACCCCCGTCCCTCGGGCGCCCGCACCGCCAAACATGGACGGCTTCCTGTTGAGCACCATGGTGGACATCATCTGACCCATCCCATGGATGGAGCGCTTCACGTTCTTTCCTGGGGTTGGGGGGGTCAGGCAGGTTGAGTGATGCTTGCAATTAAGCTAAATGTACAAGCATCAAAGAGTAGCTCATGTGTGCTGTTAGGAGTTCTACATTTAAACAGGGTTAGATAAACATTAGAAGAGCAAGACCCAACTGTTTTTAGTTCCTGTATCTGTGTGGTGTGATGTACTGTACTGTAGGTAGACCAGAAGCAGTCAGAAGAGTCTATTCATTCCAAAGGGAGACTAGTGAACACTCCTGAACCATTCGTAAGAACTATAAATATTGGACCCAATCGTCACAGTCTTCCCATTACACTAAAATGGCTAAAAGGTTCTGGAACCATAGACAGATCTAGACAGTACTAACACGGTACCAGAGGAACCATAGACAGATCTAGGAAGTACTAACACGGTACCAGAGGAACCATAGACAGATCTAGACAGTACTAACACGGTACCAGAGGAACCATAGACAGATCTAGACAGTACTAACACGGTACCAGAGGAACCATAGACAGTACTAACACGGTACCAGAGGAACCATAGACAGATCTAGACAGTACTAACACGGTACCAGAGGAACCATAGACAGTACTAACACGGTACCAGAGGAACCATAGACAGATCTAGACAGTACTAACACGGTACCAGAGGAACCATAGACAGATCTAGGCAGTACTAACACGGTACCAGAGGAACCATAGACAGAACTAATACGGTACCAGAGGAACCATAGACAGTACTAACACGGTACCAGAGGAACCATAGACAGATCTAGACAGTACTAACACGGTACCAGAGGAACCATAGACAGTACTAACACGGTACCAGAGGAACCATAGACAGATCTAGGCAGTACTAACACGGTACCAGAGGAACCATAGACAGAACTAATACGGTACCAGAGCCGTCGTCATGGAACATGAGCGTGGAGTGGGACGGGTTGGGGATGCAGTCGATGATGCCCAGCAGAGTTCTGGTCAGTCTGAGCAGCTCAAAGAAACTGTAGAAACCGAAATAGATCAGATTTCTGGCTAGACTCACCACCTGCAGAGAGACACACGCGCACGCACACGCACACGCACACATGCACGCACACGCACACACACACACACATGCACACGCACACGCAAACGCACACATACACACGCACACACACAGAGTTAAGGATCAAAAAGAGTAGACTGTGGTGACCTCATAGAGGGACAGTAGTGACCTAACATATATTGACACAGGAGTGAGACAGTAGTGACCTCATAGAGGGACAGTAGTGACCTCACAGATCAGTGACACAGCAGTGACACAGCAGTGAGACAGCAGTGACCTCATAGAGGGACAGTAGTGACCTCACAGATAGTGACACAGCAGTGAGACAGCAGTGACCTCATAGAGGGACCGTAGTGACCTCACAGATCAGTGACACGGCACTGACCTCAAAGGTGAGCTTGTTCTTCTCCTCGTTGTGGAAGGGCAGCTCGTCGTGCAGAACGTTGTTCAGGTATTCCTCCATGAAGGCCATGGTGTTGGAGAAGCGGTTCTTCTTGTTGTCCCGACTGTCGTCCATGTTGGAGTCGTAGCTGAGGGAATAATACCACCATCACATGATCAATGACACCACCATCACACACAGCACGAGATCAACATGCACATGATCTGACCTCATCAAACCCTGCTGTACACTCAAGACACGCTCCATATATGTTTCATTCCATATGTTGATCTGACCCCCCCCCATGCCAAAGCGCCAGCGCTCGCCCAGCAGTCTGCCGTCACCCAGGCGGACGTGTGCACGTGCTTCTCGCCCTCAGGGTGTCTTACTCTTTGATAGTAATAGGAATAGTAATAGTAGCAGTAACAGTAACTAATCCATACTCTTTGATAGTAATAGGAATAGTAATAGTAGCAGTAACAGTAACTAATCCATACTCTTTGATAGTAATAGGCATAGTAATAGTAGCAGTAACAGTAACTAACCCATACTCTTTGATAGTAATAGGAATAGTAATAGTAGCAGTAACAGTAACTAATCTGTAACTATAATTCTGTAGTGTGGGAGTATACACTTTTCATGCCTTACTGAGAAACTTAATGTATACATTTATGTGTAGGCTCAATGAGTCTCAAAACTGTATAATTATGCTGCTGTGTAACCCCGGCTTCAGTAGCACTAGGTACCGGTCTGCTTTTTGGAAGCACTGGTATGAATGTTTATTGTAAAATTGATGTTTTTATGGGTTAGGGGGGTGTTTCTTCTCTGTATGTAGTGTTTTATGTTGTTGTTTATTGGACCCTGAGTCTGAACTCTGAACAAATAAAGTTGATTGATTGATTGAT
This sequence comes from Protomyctophum bolini, assembly GCF_963924005.1. Classification (NCBI taxonomy): domain Eukaryota; kingdom Metazoa; phylum Chordata; class Actinopteri; order Myctophiformes; family Myctophidae; genus Protomyctophum; species Protomyctophum bolini. The sequence goes on from NC_137866.1 coordinate 5,165,002, forward strand.
TGATAATGCCTACTCTTTGATAGTAATGGCGGTGGGTATCTCGGTCCACAGCCGGGCGAACTTGACGGGCGTCACCAGCTCCTGGGGGTCTCGGTCCACGTGGGCGTGGAGCATCAGGCGGCAGAAGGACGCCCGCAGGTCAAAGGGCAGCGTCTCGTCCATCATGCACAGGAAGATCAGCTCCACGTCCAGCTGTTTGGAGATCTCGTCTATGGCCAGATACTGCCTGTCCAGACACATCCTGGCATACAGCTTCAGCTGGTACCTGGAGGACACAAACACATGGTACTGTCTGTCTGTCCAGACACATCCTGGCATACAGCTTCAGCTGGTACCTGGATACACACACACACACACACACACACACAAACACATGGTACTGTCTGTCCAGACACATCCTGGCATACAGCTTCAGCTGGTACCTGGACACACATGTACATGAATACCTTTAAAGGGGCTATGTCACGGCCGAAAAATATCATATGTACTACTGTACATCACAAGGTCTCAGTGAAAATAGTGAAAACAGGGGCATTGCGCGTTTTGTCAAAACCATGGAGAGCTCTGTAGATTTAGTATAGATATAATATATAATATATAATATAAATAGAGTTATTGAGCTTTTTAGTCCGCCTGTATACAAGAAGTGAAGGGCAGTGCAGTGTGCACGAAACCTGTCTAGGATCGCTGAAGAAGAAAAGGCCAAGCCAATCTTTTTTTAAATAATAAAGCTTATCTGACGCAACGGTCCGCCAATAGCGGTTGCCGGTTGGATTCTAATTGGCGGAACGCAGTTCATTTGTTAAGCCATAGGCTACCTAACAATGTGTCTTGCAACTGTGTAACGCAAAATATACTGCTAGCCTTATAAATGCAGTGTGTGTGTAAATACCTGTAATAGGTCAGTACGGTGTGTGTGTGTGTGTGTGTGTGTGTGTGTGTAAATACCTGTAATAGGTCAGGACGTTCTCATCGTGGGCGTTTCCTTGTCTGGCCTCCTGGGATAGCATTCTGATGCTTTTCTCACGTTTCTCATTCGCCTTATCTGTCCACACCAACCACACCTGCACACACACACACACACACACACACACACACACACACACACACACACACACACACACACACACACGACTAGTTTTGTGTAGCAAGACAACTATTCCACAATCAATGCTATCAATCCGTCATCGGTTAGGGTCATTTCCCTTCACGGAAATATATTTATCTTTCAATATCTTTTTTTAACATTTTTTTAATTCCCATTTCTTATAAGCAGCAAGTTACATAATGCGTTTGATTTACATCAGGACAAATACTGCTAAAGAACAATTTCAAGTAACACTACATCAGTTCCACTGATCCAGAACACAGACAGACCTCATCTTCTTCTCCATAGTCGTCTAAGTTGAGGTATTCTCCCTGAGTCCCACCAAGCTGCGCTTCTTTGGGGACACGGCGCCTGGACGCACGCACACACGCACACACGCACACACGCACACACACACACACACACACACACACACACACACACACACACACACACACACACACACACACACACAGAAAGTGACTTCCTTAGTTCCTGTCCATCAATATATCCATCTAACTATATATCTACTGTATATATCTATCTATGTGTATGTCTGTCTTCCTGCCTGCCTGTCAATCTACTGTATGTACTGCATTAATGTGTGCGCGCACGTGTGTGTGTGTGTGTGTGTGTGTGTGTGTGTGTGTGTGTGTGTGTGTGTGTGTGTGTGTGTGTGTGTATGTGTGTGTGGTAGCAGTGAATGTCCATTCCCCACCCAGACCTGCTCAGTCATGTCTAGCTCAGTGTGTGGTTTCTCTCCAGAATGGATCAAAGCATGGCGCTCATGGCCCACGGGGCAGACATACGTCCCGCTGATTAGACATTGTTCAGAACCTATAGAACCCTCAGGCGGGGGTGGAAACTAAGTAAGTACCCCTTTGAGGTACTTTCTCTTTGCTGGAATACTACTACGTACTAGCCCATTTAGGCCTGACATCGAAAAATATATATTATATTCAAAGATTTGTTCCGCGTTTCACGATTTTTCAAAAACTTTATTTACTAGTTATTTTGTAGATTTTGTTTATTATTACAAAACATACACTAACCGTTTTCAGCAGCCCTATATACTGTACATTTCTGACATGTCCGAAATATCTGCAAGCTTACAATGTCGTAGCGAGGTACGTGACATGCATTGTGAGCTTGTAGATCTGCTATTTTCAAAAGATTGTTTAAACTTGAAAGGGGACATTCTAATCTGCACAAGGAGTACTTTCACTTTTGGTACTTTAAGTACATGTGAGTACTTTTCCACCACTGTCCCCATGCAGACAGGAAGGGCTCTGCTGTGGTTGGTTCGGACATGCCCTACCCGGCTTGCACACGCATAGGAGGAGAACTAGTAGTGAGGTGTGGTTGCATCATGTCTCCGATATGATTATCCCTGCTCTGTGTATTCTAAAATGCTGCTTCTCAAACTTGTCTGGCCTCAGTCAGTACCCCCTTTCCCTGACTTCTGAATCCAAGAACCCCCTATACCACCTAGACAACAACATTTGTGAGGGGCGCCTAGATGTTTTTGTTTAACTGCCGTAAAGAAACATTGAAAGTAAAAGTGGCTGCTATATGACGTCATTTCAAAAAGCAGACTTGGAGGGAATGGCACCCATCAAAGAGCGACTCTTCTCTTAGATATATTTGCACATGTTCTGAGTACAAATGGGACTGGGAGAACTCGAAGGGGGGCTGTGAAGGAGACAGGCTGTAATGTTTCTGTCCAGCATACATCTTTTAATCTTTTAAGTAACATGGCTTTCTTAGCACAATTGAGTGAATAGCACTCTTTCTACAACACTAATCTATGTTCATACTCAATCACTCAGAGGCTCTTGGGTGGGGCAGTGGTAAAGTGCCTGCCAACCACCGCAGACTGTTCCAATGCAGTACGAGCATCCGGCTTTGTCGATATATAGACTCTATATGAACACAATTGTAACTAGAACTGCACTCTGTCGAGTGCATACTTGCTTGTTGCACACTAGTAGGCCATAAATGGCCTACTAGTGTGCAAGCAAGAGCGCGCGAGTACTTTCGACCGCTACAAACTGTCAAATCTCAGTAATGACTACTTGTGCCTGATACGGCAGTGGTGCCAGATTACATGCGTATTACATAGGAGCATTACCTTTAATCCTCCCAACACTAAAACATATCGTCATTACGTCATCACCATCGAAAACCATTGGATTTATACATACTGTACATATACATAGTATATGTACTAGTACTAGTAAACTAGTACTTGCGTAAACTAGTACTTGCGTAAACTAGTACTTGCGCGCTCTGCTTGCGCAAGTAACTATGAACCCTCTCTCTCCCGTATTCGGGGGAGAGAGGGAGCGATATTTATAACTGCACCTACTCCTACTGGCGCGACACCGGTCCGCAAGGAGAGTTGGGCGGGAGGGGTAGGAGCCCCCCTCGTGGAGAGGAATATGGAATATTGGCATCAATAATTAATTGGGGGGATTAATGAGGATGTCTTGGTTCTCAGGGTCAGTGTTAGGGTCCATACTCAGTCTTAATGAGGATGTCTTGGTTCTCAGGGTCAGTGTTAGGGTCCATACTCAGTCTTAATGAGGATGTCTTGGTTCTCAGGGTTAGGGTTAGGGTACATACTCAGTCTTAATGAGGATGTCTTGGTTCTCAGGGTCAGTGTTAGGGTCCATACTCAGTCTTAATGAGGATGTCTTGGTTCTCAGGGTCAGTGTTAGGGTCCATACTCAGTCTTAATGAGGATGTCTTGGTTCTCAGGGTTAGGGTTAGGGTACATACTCAGTCTTAATGAGGATGTCTTGGTTCTCAGGGTCAGTGTTAGGGTCCATACTCAGTCTTAATGAGGATGTCTTGGTTCTCAGGGTCAGTGTTAGGGTCCATACTCAGTCTTAATGAGGATGTCTTGGTTCTCAGGGTCAGTGTTAGGGTACATACTCAGTCTTAATGAGGATGTCTTGGTTCTCAGGGTCAGTGTTAGGGTCCATACTCAGTCTTAATGAGGATGTCTTGGTTCTCAGGGTCAGTGTTAGGGTCCATACTCAGTCTTAATGAGGATGTCTTGGTTCTCAGGGTCAGTGTTAGGGTACATACTCAGTCTTAATGAGGATGTCTTGGTTCTCAGGGTCAGTGTTAGGGTACATACTCAGTCTTAATGAGGATGTCTTGGTTCTCAGGGTCAGTGTTAGGGTACATACTCAGTCTTAATGAGGATGTCTTGGTTCTCAGGGTCAGTGTTAGGGTCCATACTCAGTCTTAATGAGGATGTCTTGGTTCTCAGGGTCAGTGTTAGGGTACATACTCAGTCTTAATGAGGATGTCTTGGTTCTCAGGGTCAGTGTTAGGGTCCATACTCGGTCTTAATGAGGATGTCTTGGTTCTCAGGGTCAGTGTTAGGGTACATACTCAGTCTTAATGAGGATGTCTTGGTTCTCAGGGTCAGTGTTAGGGTCCATACTCAGTCTTAATGAGGATGTCTTGGTTCTCAGGGTTAGGGTTAGGGTACATACTCAGTCTTAATGAGGATGTCCTGGTTCTTGGGGTCCAGGACACATTTACAGATGAGCTCCTGAGTGACAGGAATCGCGACGTTGTTGGAAACACACAGATCTGACAGGTAGTCCAGGAACCTGGTGAGGGTGACACGCACACACACACACACACACACACACACACACACACACACACACACGGACACACACACACATGCACACAAATGCACACACAAAAACACACGCCATCAATTGTCTGAAACTTTGTGCACATATTTTATCATCATGACATTTTTCTCTCTGCCCCTCTCTTATCCCTGGTTTTACCTGGGTTATCCATCCCTGGTTTTACCTGGGTTATCCGTCCTTGGTTTTACCTGGGTTCTCTATCCCTGGTTTTACCTGGGTTATCCATCCCTGGTTTTACCTGGGTTATCCGTCCTTGGGTTTACCTGGGTTCTCTATCCCTGGTTTTACCTGGGTTCTCTATCCCTGGTTTTACCTGGGTTCTCTATCCCTGGTTTTACCTGGGTTATCCATCCCTGGTTTTACCTGGGTTATCCGTCCTTGGTTTTACCTGGGTTCTCTATCCCTGGTTTTACCTGGGTTATCCATCCCTGGTTTTACCTGGGTTATCCGTCCTTGGGTTTACCTGGGTTCTCTATCCCTGGTTTTACCTGGGTTCTCTATCCCTGGTTTTACCTGGGTTCTCTATCCCTGGTTATACCTGCGTTCTCCGTCCCTGGTTTTACCTGGGTTCTCCGTCCCTGGTTTTACCTGGGTTCTCCGTCCCTGGTTTTACCTGGGTTCTCCGTTCCTGGTTTTACCTGGGTTCTCCGTCCCTGGTTTTACCTGGGTTCTCCGTCACTGGTTTTACCTGGGTTCTCTGTTCTTGCGGACCAGGCGGACGAAGGTCTCCACCTCGGTCTTGGTGATGTGTTTCTCCAGCAGCTTCCTGTTGTTGTGCAGCAGAGCGGTGATGGTGTCTTCAGCCAGGATGTCGTAGCCGATCTGACCCTGCATCACTCCAAACTGCTTGGCTATGTGTTCCTATGGAGACACACAGACAGACAGAATGCATCACTCCAAACTGCTTGGCTATGTGTTCCTATGGAGACACACAGGCAGACAGAATGCATCACTCCAAACTGCTTGGCTATGTGTTCCTATGGAGACACACAGGCAGACAGAATAGATCACTCCAAACTGCTTGGCTATGTGTTCCTGAAGACACGCAGGCAGACAGAAAAGGTTGTCTTGCTCAAGGACACTTTGACAAAGTGTTGCAGGGATTCAACCCCACAAACCTCATTTTTACACTCTTCTAACTCGTCTTCTTTTGACATCTTTCCCTCATCATCCTCTCTCCTATCCTCATCTGGTTTTTGATGTCATCTCTTTAGTGTTTGAGGTCAACTTGCCTTATGTTTAGGTTATCATTAACCCATTTAGACCTCAGGCCGATTCTGAAAAAATAGCTTCTAAATCCTAACAGTTTTCTTAAATAACTATATTTCTATGTCAGTAGTGCTCAACCTTTTTCATATACACAATTATGTGTATTTGGCCGCGGACCCCCATCGGAAAATATGTTGTTCCCAGGGACCTCCATAAGCAAATATTTGAGTTAAAAACGTTCACTGCGAAAGAATATACATTCAAAGATTTGCGCCACATTTTCACAATTTTTCTAAAATAGCAGACCTATAGCTCTACAAGCTATGAGCTTGTAGATCTGCTATTTTCCAATAGCTAAAGTATAACATAATGCTTAGAAGTTAGAACACCAAAAGGGATTCCCGTTTTGAATGGGCTAAAGCCTGACCAATGACAGATATATTTGCCTGAAGCTAGACCACTGATTAATTAATGTTTTGGCCCATATTGTCCTTAAAAGGTGCAAAATTTTAATCTGTTCTAATCTATTTTCTAAAATGTAGATTTGTTTAAAAAAAAATGCATATCCTCACAGCTCACAACGCAGAATAATGAAACATGTGAGCTCGTAGATCAGTTATTTTGGAAAATCTTTGAAAGCCTTTGATAGATCTACAAATGTTTCGCCTATTATGACATAGACAGACACACCAGAAAGTGATAACAAATCACATGGGCTGAATAATTGCTGATACCAATGTAATAGAAGTGACAAGTCAAATGAGGGCCGATATATATATTAATCTGTCTCTAGTTTTTGTTTTACAGTAATCTCACCTGGTTGTTTACAGTAATCTCACCTGGTTGTTTGCCGTAATCTCACCTGGTTGTTTGCAGTAATCTCACCTGGTTGTTTACAGTAATCTCACCTGGCTGTTTGCCGTAATCTCACCTGGTTTTTGCGGTAGTCCTCCTGGGAGTGGCGCAGCACACGGTAACAGAGGCGGAGCATGTACTGGTAGGGGGCGTTCTTCTGGTCTGACAGCTCCTCCAATCGCAGCAGAGGCCCCTCCCCTGGCTTCTCCTTAAAAGGAGCCTTCAGGATGCCAAAGATCTGACGTCGCACCAGAAGAAAAACATTAACCCATTCTGACCTGAGATCAGATTCATACGAGGTTTCCACTGGACACACAATGGTCTGATGAACCCATTCTGACCCGAGATCAGATTCTAAAAATGTCAGTTGTTCGATTTTTCAAAAATAGCAGACCTACAAGCTCGTAGCGTGCCACTCGGTGGCGCGCTATGAGCTTGTAGATCTGCTATTTTTCAATACCTAAAGCATAACATGATGCTGACACCAAAAGGGGTTCCCGTTCAGAATGGGTTAATGTATCAAGGCCTGACATGTTAATTTGTTGAAGACATTCTATGAACAAAGACAATTACATGCGCTCCTCTCATCCTCTCTGTGTAGAGTAGACCATGCTATGGCTCGTGGCTAGGCTGACTTAGGATCAGAATATATATCATCCTCTCTGTGTAGAGACCATGCTATGGCTCGTGGCTAGGCTGACTTAGGATCAGAATATATATCATCCTCTCTGTGTAGAGACCATGCTATGGCTCGTGGCTAGGCTGACTTAGGATCAGAATATATATCATCCTCTCTGTGTAGAGACCATGCTATGGCTCGTGGCTAGGCTGACTTAGGATCAGAATATATATCATCCTCTCTGTGTAGAGACCATGCTATGGCTCGTGGCTAGGCTGACTTAGGATCAGAATATATATCATCCTCTCTGTGTAGACCATGCTATGGCTCGTGGCTAGGCTGACTTAGGATCAGAATATATATCATCCTCTCTGTGTAGAGACCATGCTATGGCTCGTGGCTAGGCTGACTTAGGATCAGAATATATATCATCCTCTCTGTGTAGACCATGCTATGGCTCGTGCCTAGGCTGACTTAGGATCAGAATATATATCATCCTCTCTGTGTAGACCATGCTATGGCTCGTGGCTAGGCTGACTTAGGATCAGAATATATATCATCCTCTCTGTGTAGACCATGCTATGGCTCGTGCCTAGGCTGACTTAGGATCAGAATATATATCATCCTCTCTGTGTAGACCATGCTATGGCTCGTGCCTAGGCTGACTTAGGATCAGAATATATATCATCCTCTCTGTGTAGACCATGCTATGGCTCGTGCCTAGGCTGACTTAGGATCAGAATATATATCATCCTCTCTGTGTAGACCATGCTATGGCTCGTGCCTAGGCTGACTTAGGATCAGAATATATATCATCCTCTCTGTGTAGAGACCATGCTATGGCTCGTGGCTAGGCTGACTTAGGATCAGAATATATATCATCCTCTCTGTGTAGAGACCATGCTATGGCTCGTGGCTAGGCTGACTTAGGATCAGAATATATATCATCCTCTCTGTGTAGAGACCATGCTATGGCTCGTGGCTAGGCTGACTTATAGGATCAGAAATATATTGCAGTGCAAAATTACGGGGGTAACCTTTTAGTGTTGCATGCTCAGCTCAGGTTCAGAGTGCATCGAACTACAGTATACCTCCATGGGATCAACATGATAATAATAACCAGTAAGAGAAGCGATCTCACACTAAAGGGCGAGGTCACCTGCACTCATCTTCACATTATGGAGATGGCTATATATGTGTGACAGTTCCTGTGGTGACTCGCTTTGGGATGGTTCTGAAGGTCCACCCACCTGCTTGAGGATGTTCTGTTCCCTCATGAGTTTCTGCCTCTCTCGGTTGGCTTTGGACATGGTCACATCCAGGACGGCCTGTCCACTGTTCACCACATCGGCTACGAAAAAGACCACGTCTTCCAACAGCTTGATGGCAAACCTGAAACATACACAAAATACCAATGGTTAGAGAGCCCGCCTCGGAAGGCGAAAAGGTCCCATGGGTTCGATCCAAGGCCTCGGCAATGTATCGAAGTGTCCCCGAGCAAGACCTTAAACCCAAACTGCTCCCTGGGTATAAATATACTGTGATAAAAAAAACACCCCAAGGAGTGGGCCCCAAAATGATGATTATTATTATCATTATTTTAAATACCGCTGTAATACAGAAGGTCACTGGGAGTCCCAATTTAGATTCGATACTGAATTATATTACTCTTATATGTTGGACTTTGTTAACAGATGTTTTGATGTCAGAGACTGTATAGGACAGACAGTTTATTTAGCCCATTTTGACTTGAGATCAGATTCTAAAAACGTCTTCTACATCCTGACAGTTTTCTGAAAAAAGCTATGTTTCTATGTTTCAGTTTTTTTAAATAGCAGACCTACAAGCTGCTATGAGCTTGTAGATCTGCTATTTTTCAATAGCTAAAGCATAACATGATGCCAAACACCAAAAGGGGTTCCCACCCAAAATGGGTTAAGGCACGCACGCAAGAACGGGGAAGTGGTTACTTTACACTAGTGCAATTGTGACCATGATGCAATTGTGACCCAAGGCGCCGTCCAGGACACGCTCACGCACACACAAACAACCATGCACGCACACACACACTCACACACACACACACAGACCTGCGGTCGTTGGGGCTGATGAAGCCCTGGGTGAACTGCTCCACCACGGTGCACAACATGGCGCTGGCGTCGTTGGCAAAGTCCAGGTCTCTGATCTCCATCACGGGCACTGAGACGATGGCAAACGCCTCCTTGTCCTCCTTAGTAGGACATGTCCCCAACTGCACAGTGTGCGCGTGCGCACACACACACACACACACACACACACACACACACACACACACACACACACACACACACACACACACACACACAGACACACACACACACCCACACACACACAGAGAGAGACACACACACACAGGCACAGGCACAGGCACACGCACACACACACACACACACAAGGTTAATGCAAAAAGACATGCAGATAGACAGACTTACTGACTATAGAATAGATGAATCACATGAACCCTAGCCTGGGCACCATTTCATTTCGGTATTATGATCCGGGCGGGAGCGGATGATATCGTTATACTGTACGTCATGTTGTCGTATTGTTTTGTAGTCAGGAAATGACAGGCAGGAACAACAAACACGAACTTCCTTTTCCCTCAAACCGATTTTTCTCAATAAAAGCTGCAGGCTACGAGAGCTTTTATTGTTATTCTTCCGGTTTGAGGGAAAAGGAAGTTCGTGTTTGTTGTTCCTGCCTGTCGACTACGAAACAATACTACAACATGACGTATAACGATATCATCCGCTCCCCACAGAATCATATACCGAAATTAAACAGAGACCAGGCTTTCCTCCGAGGTGGTGGAAAGCCTGGTGGGCGAGGTTACATGAGCCTGGTGGGCGAGGTTACCTGAGCCTGGTGGGCGAGGTTACCTGAGCCTGGTGGGCGAGGTTACATGAGCCTGTTGGGCGAGGATACATGAACCCTAACATCCCTGTGACGATACAAGCTCTCAACGCGTCACATGTTCATTTGATCATTTGATGTGTTTATTATATTTATAATTGATTCACTTTACATTTTGAATATTTCTTTTCAATTTAGAGATTTTCTTTATACTTTATGATTAACCCTTGGGTAAAATAAACAATGTTAAAATCTGCGAAAATGGGGGCCTTGCCATCATTTCATTATGTCTGGTGGTAGTAAGAGGTTACATACTACCCTAAGTACCCTCACCAGAGACATACTACCCTAAGTACCCTCACCAGAGACATACTACCCCAAGTACCCTCACCAGAGACATACTACCCTAAGTACCCTCCCCAGAGACATACTACCCTAAGTACCCTCACCAGAGACGTACGTAGGCCTGTCACAATTATTACATAATCGCAATTATTTTTGCATAATAATCAATAATGTCCGTGTTGAAATTTAGAATGTAATGTAATCATTAATCACAATAATGTTGTGACAATGAATCCTCAACTCAGATCCTGACAGTCCTTCACACACAGTGTACTGACAGTCATTCACACACAGTGTACTGACAGTCCTTCACACACACAGTGTACTGACCATGAGTCGTATGGGTCTCTCCTCGTCGATGTCTATGGGAACGTTGGTGCTCTGGATCCATGTGTTGGTGCAGAGATGTCTCAACCGCACGTACGAGTTCCTGACGGGGAGACAAGCGGCAGCAAGAACTGGTAAGTGGTAAAAACACATGCTAGGGCGCCAGGCCACCACTAGGGCTCTATGCAATATCCTGGGTTCAGGATTTAACCCATTTAGGCCAGACGTCGAAATACATTTAAAAAAGTATTCTGAAAGAATATATGTTCAAAGATTTGTGGCGCATTTTCACGATTTTTCAAAAATAGCAGACCTATACAAGCTCGTAGCTTTGAGCTTGTAGATCTGCTATTTTTCAATAGTTAAAAGACCAAAAGGGGTTCCCGTTCCATGATCTCGCACAGGATTTTTTTAATTTTGGGAGTTCCCTTTAACTTGGTCATCAGTTCACCGTGTAACAGTACACTCCAAGTGCATAACAAATAAATAGTAAATTGTAATTTTTACATATAGTCCATCCATCTAGCCATCTTGAACAGCTTGTCCGTAGTATTGGGTCGCGTGCGTATGTCACAACAGCTACCCCAAAAGAGCCGTTTTTTGTCCAGTGTCCACTCTCTCCTTTATACTCAATGGAATCACCCACCCCTTGATATCAGGCAGACTGCAGGCAGGCAGTTCAGGTAGGCAGGCAGGCAGGCAGGCAGGCAGGCAGGCAGGCAGGCAGGCAGGCAGGCAGGCAGGCAGGCAGGCAGGCAGGCAGGCAGGCAGGCAGGCAGTTCAGGTAGGCAGGCAGGCAGGCAGGCAAGCAGGCAGGCAGGCAGGCAGGCAGTTCAGGTAGGCAGGCAGGCAGGCAGGCAGGCAGGCAGGCAGGCAGGCAGGCAGTTCAGGTAGGCAGGCAGGCAGGCAGGCAAGCAGGCAGTTCAGGCAGGCAGGCAGGTAGGTAGGTAGGTAGGTAGGTAGGCATGCAGGCATGCAGGCAGGCAGGCAGACAGACAGACAGACAGGCAGGCGGTAGGTAGGTAGGTAGGCAGGCAGGTAGGCAGGCAGACAGGCAGACAGACAGGCAGACAGACAGGCAGGCAGAGACAGGCAGGCAGAGACAGGCAGACAGACAGGCAGGCAGGCAGAGACAGGCAGACAGACAGGCAGGCAGGCAGAGACAGGCAGACAGACACATGAAGTACGAGCTCTGACAAGTGTTATAAACCGGTTTCCAAATGCGATGAAACCGAGTCCGGTTCCTCAATGTTAAATCGCTTGTTCTCATAGACCTGGTCGCTTGTTTCACTCACAGAATCGTGCAAGCTATAGCTTGTCACAAACTGGAGCCTCTGCAATGCATCACGCACCCACAACAACACAAAACATTTGTGTTGATCGATTGGTATATGAACTGAGAGTTGACATTGAGATTATGGTAATTAATGGTATATCTAGTTCACACTGCACGAGTAGTCAGCACTGAAACATGACGAGCAGAGAGTAGAGAACCACTCTACAGTGGAGTATTTATTTACCCCGTTATCACTGCAACACGGATAGAGTCGGCTATACCGAGGGTCGCCACTCGCCAGCCGACCTGAACATGGTCGGTTCTTCATCAACGGGTTTCCGACGCGTCGTCAAGGCGATAAATGTACCTCAAGACACGGGAGCTTGTCGTCGGGAGTCTCTCCTGCCGACAAGCTGCCGACGCAAAACGGTGAAGGAATGTGTGTGATGTGGAGTTGGCTTAACCCGTCGAAATTAAAAAATATATTTTCTGAAAAAAACATGTTTCTATGTCAGTTGTTCTCAAGCATATTCATGTCAAGGAACCCCCAAATATTATATATATGACATTGGCCGCTGACCCCCCATCTGAAAATATGTAGTTCCAGGGACCCCTCTCTGTAGCAAAGATTCGAGTTAAAAACTCGCTCTGAAAGAACATATATTCAAAGATTTCAGGCACATTTTCACGACTTTTCAAAAAAATAGCAGACCTATAAGCGAGTGGCGCGCTACGAGCTTGTAGATCTGCTATTTTTCAATAGCTAAATTATAACAATGTTTAAAACACCAAACAACAAACCTGGGAACGAAGGAGTCGGTCTTCTGCAGGGTGGTGGGGTCCAGTTCAAACAGAGAGGCGATGTCGCTCCCGTGAGGCACCGCCACCAGCTTGTATTTGATGCGTTCGCCAAGGCTACGCTTGTTGTTGCTACGGCTACCGGCGTCCATCTATAGGAAGACATCACGGTTTAATTAGTTTAACCCATTCTGACCTGAGATCAGATTCATACGAGGTTTCCACTGGACACACACTGGTCTGATTAACCCATTCTGACCTGAGATCAGATTCTAAAAAATGTCAGTCATTCTTCGATTTTTCAAAAATAGCAGACCTACAAGCTCGTAGCGCGCCACTCGGTGGCGCGCTACGAGCTTGTAGATCTGCTGTTTTTCAATAGCTAAAGCATGACATGATGCTAACACCAAAATGGGTTCCCGGTCAGAATGGGTTAATTAGTTTAATTTGAAGAGCTGCACTCTGTAACTTTCATGTTGTAATATAACCCGGATTCGAACCGCAGGTATCCAGAATCCGTCCAGACTAAAATTGGCTTTGAAAGTTCCCTTGAGAAGTTTCAAAAGGATCATCTTTGACGTACAATCCAACACCTGCACATGTTTGGATAATGTACTAGCCTATATGTTCATGCCTATATATTTATTATATCAGCTCAGATCTTGTAGATTGTGTATATGGTGTATTTTGCCCTGCTACTAAAAGGTAGGGCAGGTGACTTGTTGCATAGGTACTTTAAGGTGTATTATGGATGGATGTTGTATTTGCTGGTTCAAAATGTAACATTGACGATGTGGTATTGAAGTGTCATTTAAATTTCTGCCTCTTGGCCAGTTCCCACTTGTAAAAGAGACGCAGTCTCAATGTGATTTTACTGGTTAAATAAAGGTTAAAAAAATAATTAAAAAAAAAGTATCTCCTGCGCCAGCACTGACTGCACTGGTTTTATAGCCTGCTTGCTCCACTTTGCAACCAGTCGTGTAAACAGAAAGTTACATACAGCTTTAAGTTGATTAGTTTGATCAAGTTGAAGTGAAGCTGGTCTGACTCACTGATGCACTGAGATCCACCACTTCTCCCTGGTATACCGGGTTCTCCTACGACAATAACAAGACAAAACACCATCACAACAATGAAATAACAATAACACAACAGATTTTATATAGCACTATTTGACACTATTTGACAAAGGAAATAGGTGTTATAGCACAAAAAAACTCAGATTTAGCACCATTTTTGTTTAGTGTGCCAGTGAATGAAATGTTAATGCAAATCATTAAAAGTATCTGGTTCTTAAAAAAAAAAAAAAAAAAAACAATAACACAACAATAACAAGACAAAACACCATCACAAAAATATAACACAACAATAACAGCTGTTAGAATCCATCAAACAATCACTATTCCTATCGTCCACCCGTCTTCCATCGTCCACCCACTGGTTGTCATGGTTACCTCGGCAGCCAGGTAGTATCCGGTGGCCAGGTGTTTGAATCGGTACAGACTGTTCCAGTGCCCCGCCCCCCCGCGGCACGGGTCGTGATGGACAACCTGAAAAAGAACCAATCAGCACACAGGGAGATCTCAGCAAGTGCATGGCCAAACACTGGACAGAGAAGGTGTATGTGTGTGTGTGTGTGTGTGTGTGTGTGTGTGTGTGTGTGTGTGTGTGTGTGTGTGTGACTGTGTGTGTGTGTGTGTCCTTACCAAGGTGCTTAAGTACCAGCGTCTTAAGGATGCTATTATACAGCTTGGCTACAAATGTAAACTACTACGGTAATGTCCATAAATCATTCGTGAGGGGCCTGCAGATTGCAGGCATGCCCAAGCCGAGAGCTAATTAAGGCATCGGCAAAATTATGTTCAGTGTCTGCAATAATTGGCAGTCGCCATTTATGGATATATATTCTGTACCTGTGATCTGTATCCTGAAGCACTTGTTGTAGAGTTTCTTTCAAGCTTGCACACTATTGCACACTATTGTTTGTGTTCAAGAAATTCCTTGTCAAATGTGAATGCAAATAAAGATGTTAAATGCGTGCGTGCGTGCGTGCGTGCTGAGAGTGAGATCATACCTCCACCTCCCAGAGTGCATTGCTGCTGGTGGCGGACGTGGCAGACTGCCTCAGAGTGGTTCTGAGGAACACATGGATCTTAGTCTTATATTCATCACAGGTCAGGAACTTCTCCTGTTCAGCATGAAACAACCTCACCACATCTCCCTACAGAGAGAGAGAGAGAGAGAGAGAGAGGTTGAGCACCACTGACATAGAAACATGGGTTTTTCAGGATTTAGAAGACTTTTTTTTTAATCTACCTCAGTCCAAAATAGGTTAAGCACCTTTCAAAACATAGTTACTGTAGCCCTACAGCAGGGGCTGGAGCTACGAGCTTGTAGGTCTGCTATTAAAAAAACTGACATAGAAACATAGCTTTTTCAGAAAACTGTCAGGATGTAGAAGACATTTTTAGAATCTGATCTTTCAGGTCAGAATGGGTTTAATGGTCACTAATGAACTCCTCACTCACTCCTTTCAGGACCTCCTCTCTGTGGTCACTGAACATCATGAACAGGTTGATTTTCCAGCTGGTGTTGCAGTTCACTGAATTCACCTGTAGAGGGACACACATACACAGACAGACGCACACACGCACAAAGCCGCAAACACACGCACACACATGCAGTTCAACGTGGTTCACACAGGTCAAAAGAAGCAGAATTATTATTATCATCATCATCATCATGACATCCATGTGTGTGTGTGTGTGTGTGTGTGTGTGTGTGTGTGTGTGTGTGTGTGTGTGTGTGTGTGTGTGTGTGTGTGTGTGTGTGTGTGCGTGCCTCTCACCTCTTTACACCCAGGATGGTCAGTCAGTTCATAGTTCGATGCATGCAGAGGCTGACCTGCATTGACTGGGTTCAGAATGACCTTGTCCCCAACCACCACCTACAACCACAACAAACAACACAATAATTACAATTGACATATTGGTGTGTGTGTGTGTGTGTGTGTGTGTGTGTGTGTGTGTGTGTGTGTGTGTGTGTGTGTGTGTGTGTGTGTGTGCGTGCGTGTGTGCGTAATGAATATGCGTGCTTGTGTAATGTATTATGCATGCATGCATGTAGTATGTAGTAGGTACATGTGCATGCATATATATATACTTAGTTTGCAAATGAATGTGTCTGTGTAATGAAAGCAGCCTGTTCCATAAGTGTTGCACTTGGTGAACGCGGTCGCCTCGGAAAACAAGGAAGTGTTGGTCAAATACAATCGGTTTTCAGTTCACTGCATTGTCTATTTCTGGCTTTAAATGTTTCAAACACATTCCTGAGAGTAATGTTTATTTGTAAATGGCCTTGTGTGTTTGTTTACATGGCTGTCATGTTGGATGTGGTGTGTGTTTGTTTACATGGCTGTCATGTTGGATATGGTGTGTGCTTGTTTACATGGCTGTCATGTTGGATATGGTGTGTGTTTGTTTACATGGCTGTCATGTTGGATATGGTGTGTTTGTTTACATGGCTGTCATGTTGGATATGGTGTGTTTGTTTACATGGCTGTCATGTTGGATATGGTGTGTTTGTTTACATGGCTGTCATGTTGGATATGGTGTGTTTGTTTACATGGCTGTCATGTTGGATATGGTGTGTTTGTTTACATTTACATGGCTGTCATGTTGGATATGGGCCGGCACAGAATCAATCAGCGCACATTGATATGAGCAGGTGCTCTGAGCCTTTGATTGGATAGAGCCTCGCGGTCATTATCAAGAAATATACCACAGCTCTGAATTCAATTAGACCAATCAGAATCAAGTGTTCAACCGAGCCGTGCAATATAAAGACGTATTATTAGGTCACAACAACGAGTCAAAGTTGGTACATTATCTCCGTTGGTGCGCAGCTTCCAGAAGGGCTGGATGATGTGCCAGGAGCCTTCGTTCCCCGTCCCGTCGAGAGTCACTCTCATGGCGTTCTTCTCCAGCAGAGCTGGAAGACGCTTGTTCACCGTTAGATACTTATTACTCTTCATATGAAGGAGCTGCAGACAGACAGACAGACAGACAGCAGAGAGAGAGAGAGAGAGAGAGAGAGAGAGAGAGAGAGAGAGAGAGAGAGACACACAGATAAAGAAAGATTGAGTTATGTTATGTTTAGTTGGATTAAGCAACAGGTTAAAAACATCCCGCACTAGATTAAAGTTCCCACACACTTTCATTGATGGTGTATATTAATAACGCTTCGACCATATACAGGTCTTCATCGGGCAAATGCAGATGTTTTTAACGGTTTGCTTGATTGCTGTCTTGATACCCAGCACCTGGCCTAAATACAGGCATAAGATCTGCACACACCTGTAGCAAATTATGTTTTTATTCGGCCTGCCAATTAATTCCTTAATGGAAAAAAATGGCTAATACGTATGGCTAATACGTATGGCTTATACAAGGCATAAGGCCTTATAGGCAAGATAGAGCCCAAAGTGCCTTACTTCTACTCCACTACATCTCAGAGGCAAATATAGTACTTTTACTCTCCACTACAATTATTTGAACAAGCTTATTCTACAAGCTCACAATGCGTCATGATGTGACGCATTGTGAGCTTTTGTAGATCTGCTATTTTTAAAAGATTTTTAAACACTTGAAAACTTTAAATGGGACATTATGCATAATGAGTACTTTATACTTTCGGTACTTTAAGTACATTTTGATAGCAATACTTTCGTACCTTTTTACATTTTCAATTACGGATTTTTTTCTTGTAACAGAGTATCTCTACATTGCAGTATTGATACTTTTACTTAAGTAAAACATTTGAGTACTTTATCCGACACTGCTGACACCCTTGCGCCAATCGGGCACCTAAACTCCTCATCCATTCCTCTCCCCCCTCCTCCCCCTAACCCATCCACCATCCCTGTCGTATCCGAGACTCTGGACACATCCTAGTCCATAACACTGTGTGGACTCGTGCGATATGGCCACTGGACTTGTGGAACATGGTCTCTGGACCTTAGTTTAGCATACTGTGCATTGGGCCACGTGCAATAATAAGGGCTACGTGCAATATGGACAGATCATGTTTTTATTCTTCCTTCATATCATTATTTATTTATTTATTTATTTAAATGACTACTGCTCAGCCCATATCTACTGTTACTACTGTAATTAATGTATCCTCCTTTACTGCCATTTTTGCACTATTGGTGAGATGCGAAAATACTTTTCGCTGTGCTGTACTTGTACTGTACTTGACAATAAATTGAATCTCATCATCGATGCATCATGACTGACACGCCGGCGCTCAGACAGTTAGAGAACCTCAGACAATAATCACGTAGATCCATCATTATTATATGTACCTGTACGACCGTTCCATATCTGACCACATCACCGTGGACCTTATCATTATTATATGTACCTGTACGACCGTTCCATATCTGACCACATCACCGTGGACCTTATCATTATTATATGTACCTGTACGACCGTTCCATATCTGACCACATCACCGTGTAGATCCATCATTATTATATGTACCTGTACGACCGTTCCATATCTGACCACATCACCGTGTAGATCCATCATTATTATATTTACCTGTACGACCGTTCCATATCTGACCACATCACCGTGGATAGATCCATCATTATTATATGTACCTGTACGACCGTTCCATATCTGACCACATCACCGTAGATCCATCATCATTATATTTACCTGTACGACCGTTCCATATCTGACCACATCACCACGTAGATCCATCATTATTATATGTACCTGTACGACCGTTCCATATCTGACCACATCACCGTGGATCCATCATTATTATATTTACCTGTACGACCGTTCCATATCTGACCACATCACCGTAGATCCATCATTATTATATTTACCTGTACGACCGTTCCATATCTGACCACATCACCACGTAGATCCATCATTATTATATTTACCTGTACGACCGTTCCATATCTGACCACATCACCGTAGATCCATCATTATTATATTTACCTGTACGACCGTTCCATATCTGACCACATCACCGTGGATCCATCATTATTATATTTACCTGTACGACCGTTCCATATCTGACCACATCACCGTAGATCCATCATTATTATATTTACCTGTACGACCGTTCCATATCTGACCACATCACCGTGGACCTTCTTGTTTTCTGTCTCATTCTGTTTCTGCTCCAGGTTCGAGGCATGCTGCATGGGCGCACACGCATACACACGCACACGCACGCACACACACACACACACACACACACACACACACACACACACACACACACACACACACACACACACACACACACACACACACAAGTAACAGTGTGTCAGTTGTGCATTTGATGGTCTCATGCAAATTAGGATTTGTGTTAAATCTGGCACACAGTTGACATCGCTGTACACTTTATGCGGACAAGGCCCTAATAGAATGCACACCAAAGTCATTATACGTACGCCTATATACTGTACATCAAGTACACATATCTATATTCACATATTCTATCTTAGATGTATTTATTAAATACCTGCCGCTCCTCCAGACCATCACAGAGCGAGGTGATAGGTGCAATCTACTTGTGTTTGTCAGCTTAGAACATGTACGTAACGTAGGTTGGTTGTCTAAGAGGCAACTTGGGATGCCAAAACAAAACAGCTAACAGCTTGCAAACTTATGTGCAATCTCTTATGTGCAATCGGCAGCTGCCAAATATGCTGAAGACGCTGTTACTTGTAACCCTGAAGGGTGTACAGTATGTGTATTGTGTGGGTATTTGTTCAAGATTTGCTGACTGCATTTTGTACAGCATGCACCTTGTAAATATTTGTGCCCTTGTGTATCTCTTATGTGGACAATATAATTAAATGTGCGACCTGTGCGTGTGCGTGTGTGTGTGTGTGTGTGTGTGTGTGTGTGTGTGTGTGTGTGTGTGTGTGTGTGCATGTGTGTGCGTGTGTGTGCATGTGTGCGTGTGTGTGTTGTATCAACCTGTAGCTTTTGTAGTAGCACCACGTCACCAATCTTGTCTTTCTCATGTTTGGCCTGCTTGGCTTTCCAGAACTGTTTCTGAGCCGAGTACCTGCTCATAGGACATACTTTAAACAGACAGTCTGTAGGAGAGAGGAGAGGAGAGGAGGAGAGAGTAAGTAAATATAAAAATAAAACATTTTCACCAGAATAAAATAGAATAGAATAAAATAGAAATACTCTGTACTTCAACTCTATACCATTGTTTTGAATGTCCTTCATTCTATTTAAATATCACATTTATTGACTATATTGTTTCAAATATAAAGTATGTTGTTAACTTACAAATACAATGTATTACAATATTTACAACAATGAATGGAAGCTGTTACAAAACAAAAACATGACTTTTATTATAATTAGTATTAATATAGACATAGGGCCCTGTTCTTGACAGGCACCAGCCACTGCCCGTGAATTACGGGCAGTGCAGCTTGCACTGTCCCTAAATGCTATCGTAGGGCCACACTACCCACTGTCCACTGTCCACACTACCCACTGTCCCTAAATGCTATCGTAGGGCCACACTGACACTACCCACTGTCCCTAAATGCTATCGTAGGGCCACACTACCCACTGTCCCTAAATGCTATCGTAGGGCCACACTACCCACTGTCCCTAAATGCTATCGTAGGGCCACACTACCCACTGTCCACACTACCCACTGTCCCTAAATGCTATCGTAGGGCCACACTACCCACTGTCCCTAAATGCTATCGTAGGGCCACACTACCCACTGTCCCTAAATGCTATCGTAGGGCCACACTAGACACTACCCACTGTCCCTAAATGCTATCGTAGGGCCACACTACCCACTGTCCCTAAATGCTATCGTAGGGCCACACTACCCACTCTCTGTTCATCATGCCGACTCTGTTATCTGTGCCTGGAGGTGTGGCAGCTGGTGCTGGTTTCCTTAAAATAAAATGTCTATCTTGCCCACACATAACACCTTTGGGAAAGGGCATAGCTGATTCTAAAACCACCCGCTGCTATGACAAAGTCGTTTGGTAGAGCGAGGGCCTGCAACGGGCATGTCCGGATTCTGGCTATGACAAAGTGGTTTGGTAGAGCGAGGGCCTGCAATGGGCATGTCCGGATTCTGGCTGCATGCATGCCTGGTCACACACGGCACAACATTCAGAAGTCTCCTTCTCTCCAAATTCTCCACGAATATCTGTGATTCAAATGTGCCTATAATCAGCGGAAGTGAGAGTGTTTAATATATTGTGTCAATTGTGTTTATATAATATGATAGTCTATTCTTTTAAATATATTTTTTTATCCCACAATTTTGTAACCCATTTTTCACCCCTGTGTCAATCATCTAATGTGATCCTGGGCTCTACACACCCTCCACAAGGGGGGACAAGGGGAGAGAAACGGACTTGAACTCATGCTTCCTTCATGCCTGAGTGTCCAAGTTGCTCCTTTACACCTGACAGGGGGGAGTTTTCCTGGTTGGACGTAGCGCGTGGAAGGAACACGTTATTCCAACCAGTTCCTTTCCCCTCCATCAGGCGCCCCGGCTGGCCAGGGGGAGGCAGTTTAGTGACCAGGATTACTGCATGTTTTTTGTGAGGGTACCTACCCTAGGGGACACGGGGAGAACATGCAAACTCCACACATAGTCCATGATAGTCTATTCAAGTAAGACATTTGATTTGTGCTGTTCATCATGCGTGATTTCATTCGCTCCAGTTTCATTCATTCATTGTGCAGGAAATAATGAATGGAATACAATAATATGAAACTCTCCATAATCAGTAACATGATGTAGGTGATACTAATGTCTATCAAACATGGTATTATTGAAGGCAATCAAAGGCTAGAGGGTAAGGACGCAACGGTTATAATGTCCAATGTTATTTAGCCTCAGTGTGGCTGCAGAGTTTGTTTAATTCACTCGTTCACTCCCCAGGACGTGGCCCGCACTGCCAATAATGTGATTTGAGTGACGTTTTTTTGTTAGTTTTTTTACACTAGATGGTGCTCATGGCTAACCTATAAATTTGCTTCCTGTCCACTTCCATGTTAGAGAATTTTTTAGAAGGTCTCCATCTCTCTTGCTCTATCGTTCCACTGTATCTACGACCACCATAATATTGCACTCATGGGGTTAATGGCTTCCGCAATCTTCTCTAAAAGGCAATGGCATCTGGCATGGTGATTGGTTTTCAGATTGTAATGCCCAAACAACACCTATGCACAATGTAATGAGTGGTGCAGGTGTTTTAGGGATAAAAGCTGGTGTCCAACTAAGATAGTAAAAGAGAATTTTGCGGAATTGCGCAATTCTAAATCCCTAAATAGTGGCTTTATCAAAATCCGCCCAAGATAGGGCCCATCGTTTTCTACTTTTCTTCTATTATTAAAAAAAATAAGTTCATATATCCATGAAGTTTAAAAAAAAGAACAGTTTCGTGATTCGTTAAAGTGATTAGTTCCAGGGTCATGATTGGTCAGCAGACTGCAGAACCTGAAGCTAATTGGCTGTTTTGTTTTCAAGCCGTCAAACCGGTGAAGCAGCTGACACTGCTATACTTAACCCCTATCCAACTTCACTGGATTAAGTTTAACAAACATTGGATATTACAATTAAACAAACTGGTATGTTCCAGTTTCACTGCCTGCCTGCCTGTAAAACAAGATGAGTGGAGCAGAGCTAGAGCACAATGCATGTGTGTGTGTGTGTGTGTGTGTGTGTGTGTGTGTGTGTGTGTGTGTGTGTGTGTGTGTGTGTGTGTGTGTGTGTGTGTGTGTGTGTGTGTGTGTGCGTGTGAGTGTGTGTGTGTGTGTGTGTGTGTGTGTGTGTGTGTGTGTGTGTGCGCGTGCCATAGCGTATTAAAAGGATAGAGTGTCTGAACCGGAGCGATAGCCCCCCCCCCCCCCCACTACTTAACCCCTATCCAACTTCACTGGATTAAGTTTAACAAACATTGAATATTACAATTAAACAAACTGGTATGTTCCAGTTCCACTGCCTGCCTTCCTGCCTGCCTTCCTGCCTTTCAGTCAGTCAGTCAGTCAGTCAGTCAGTCAGTCAGTCAGTCAGTCAGTCAGTCAGTCAGACAGACAGACAGACAGTCAGTCAGTCAGTCAGTCATCCTGGTAAAACAAGATGAGTAGAGCAGAGCCAGAGCACAATGCATTTGTGAGTGTGTGTGTGTGTGTGTGTGTGTGTGTGTGCGTGACTGACTGCGTGCGTGACTGACTGCGTGCGTGCGTGACTGCGTGCGTGACTGCGTGCGCAAGTGTTTGCATAACTATTGTGCAGACAAACGTTCAGGTTGGAGTCAGAAAGTCTCATTCCACTAAATCAACATTTAACCCGGACAGACATTTAGTTCTACCAGATCATCATCAAGCTGCAGTGACAGTGTGTACATAGAATTTTTGTTTTTGATTGTATCGTTTGTATTATTGCATTGTGCTTTCTGCTTTGGCAATGTAAACGTATGTTTTCTCATGCCAATAAAGCCCTTTGAATTGAATTGAATTGAATGTAATTGACTGTGTGGCTGTCAGCCGGCAGACTCATTATTTACCCAGCCAGCCAATCACAGACACACCGTGAAGCGGATTTGACTTGTAAATACACGGATAGACAGGAACCCGCCACAGGCAGGATGTCGTATAACCACAGGCAAAGCTTTTTAGCTTCGTAGGGCAGCCAAACATCCCTCGAAACACGGGATCAAAGATGTGTCCCTAAGGGTTCAATAAGGGACTCTTATCTCAGTAAGGGTCCCTTGTTGAGATAAGGGTTCTTCAATAAGGGACTCTTATCTCAGTAAGGGTCCCTTGTTGAGATAAGGGTTCAATAAGGGACTCTTATCTCAGTAAGGGTCCCTTTTTGAGATAAGGGTTCAGACTCTTATCTCAATAAGGGTCCGTTATTGAAATAAGGGTTTGCATGGTTTCTGCCGCCATCGGTGTATGAATGTGTGTGTGTGTGTGTGTGTGTGTGTGTGTGTGTGTGTGTGTGTGTGTGTGTGTGTGTGTGTGTGTGTGTGTGTGTGTGTGTGTGTGTGTGTGTGTGTGTGTGTGTGTGTGAATGGGTGAATGTAAATGCACAATCTTTATAAAGTGCCTTGGATAAAGGGTTAGGGTTAGGGTACCATTTACAGAACCCCAAAATGGGTTCCCGGCCTGAAGGGGTAAAACACCAAAAGGGGTTCCTGCCCAGAATGGGTTAATCTCTTAGACACACACACAACACAGTCAGTTGCTCTTTAAAGGTAATGTAAGTGATATATGATTGCTATACAGTGTTTGTTCAGGAGTCTCCCGATCTCTCCAGCTTCTTAATACAGACAAAAATATATTGGGATACCAATTTTATCCAATCGGGAGACAGAACTCGTATAGGAAGGATATAAGGATAAACAAGTGAAATTGGAAGTGATGAAACAAAAAAGACAGAGCACATTATTATATGGGTTCTCTCTCCATGCAATGTGTGACCCGACCGAAAATGTATTTTCTGCAAAAGACCTGGAGAAACCATGGAGACCCCTGTTCGTGCACAGAGCAACTAGCAGACCCCTGTTCGTGCACAGAGAAACTAGCAGACCCCTGTTCGTACACAGAGAAACTAGCAGACCCCTGTTCGTGCACAGAGAAACTAGCAGACCCCTGTTCGTGCACAGAGAAACCAGGATACCCCTGTTCGTGCACAGAGACACCAGGAGAGACCCCTGTTCGTGAACAGAGCAACTAGGAGACCCCTGTTCGTGCACAGAGAAACCATGGAGACCCCTGTTCGTGCACAGAGCAACTAGGAGACCCCTGTTCGTGCACAGAGAAACCATGGAGACCCCTGTTCGTGCACAGAGCAACTAGCAGACCCCTGTTCGTGCACAGAGAAACCAGGAGAGACCCCTGTTCGTGCACAGAGCAACTAGCAGACCCCTGTTCGTGCACAGAGAAACTAGCAGACCCCTGTTCGTGCACAGAGAAACTAGCAGACCCCTGTTCGTGCACAGAGAAACTAGCAGACCCCTGTTCGTGCACAGAGAACCCAGGGGACCCCTGTTCGTGCACAGAGAAACCAGGATACCCCTGTTCGTGCACAGAGAAACTAGCAGACCCCTGTTCGTGCACAGAGAAACTAGCAGACCCCTGTTCGTGCACAGAGAAACTAGCAGACCCCTGTTCGTGCACAGAGAAACTAGCAGACCCCTGTTCGTGCACAGAGAAACTAGCAGACCCCTGTTCGTGCACAGAGAAAGCAGGATACCCCTGTTCGTGCACAGAGAAACCAGGAGACCCCTTTTCGTGCACAGAGAACCCAGGGGACCCCTGTTCGTGCACATTCTACAGCCATGATTACTGGTAGGCCTACTAGTCCGGAGCTATTTTAACACATATTTGAAACAAAGAAGATATAGACAGAGAGAGATATAATCTGGTTCTTGGTCTGCCCCGTGGCCTCCTTCCTCCTGGACATGTAGGGAGATGCCCAGGAGACATTTTACAAAGTGAATCACCAGCTCTACTTCTTTCAAAACTGTCCTTAAAAAGCATCTGTCAGAAAAGTACAAGTGGATATATTAAATCCCCTTGAAACGAGAGGACATACTGTACCACTAGGCGCCGATTCTCCATTTTCTCTTCTGTAAATGTAGCTTGTATTTGTTGGTGACATGTATTAATGTGTTGATTGATTGATTGATTGAAGACTCAAGGTCCATGGAAACTCTGCTTTGTTGATGAATTGAATACATATGACCAGAATGGAAGAGGGGAGAAGGGGAGCAAGCTAACTGTACCTGTATGTCCTGTGTATTTGTACTGTACAGTATGTTATGTTGCACCTACAGTATGTGTCTTTAGTACTGTGTACTTGCACTGCTGTAATGTTGTAGTTGTACGTATAGGACCCCCCTCTAAAACGAGATCTCAAGGGGTCAAGGGGTCATCCTCTCAATCAATTCGGACAAATTTATGACAGCTGTGGCTCTGATCCAAGTCTCTCCCGGGTGACTGAACTTCTCCTCTTATCTGCGAGGGATAGAGATGCCAGCCACCCTGCTGAGAAGACTCATTTAGGGATAGAGATGCCAGCCACCCTGCTGAGAAGACTCATGTTTGGCTGCTTGTATATCTGCCATCTTGTGCATTGGGGCATGACCCACATTTCACCACCATGTGAGGAAGTAGCCTGGCTAATAAGCCAGACCGTTGTGTGATGTTAGTCTGGCGTATTAGCCAGGCTAGTGAGGAAGATCATGCGCTCCAGAAGAACTGATCTATAGATCACTTGTTTTTTGGGAGAGTGATAGCATCGTGCTACAGAGTGTACACTAACCTTAAGAGGTGCGGAGAAGGTGGGATAGGTAGGTCAATATTGACACATCCTGCTTCGAGACGTGTTTCGCTAAGGCCTTATCTCTGTGTGTGCGTGCGTGTGCGTGCTGTGTACAGTGAGTCAAACATTATTATCTATATAATCCATCAGTAATGCGGCGTGCAGTGTGTATAGATCTACTCTAATGGTTATTCAGCATGAAACAACATTTAGTGAAATTGACTTTGCTTTCTCTGTCACACACGTACTGTACACGCACACATTTAAAATGTATTGTCTAAGATATATTTTGTCTTATATTTCATCACGCAAACTCTATACAGTATTATATATATAAATATGTTTTTGTGTTTGTATTGTAGCGTAGCCACACCCCAGGCTCTGGCTGACTGTGTATGTGTATCTGTGTCTGAAGCTCAGAGTTGAAAGCACATGCACACATACACGCACGCAGGCACGTCGCTCGCACGCACGTACACACACACACGCACACACACACTGGAGTCATACCTCTGAACTTCTTGGGAGGGTTCTCCAGGTCACCAGCGTTGGGTTCCACAACACAACGATCATCCACCAACCTAGAACCAATCAAACAAGCATATTTAACATCTTTATTTGCATTCACATTGATTTTACAAGACATTTCTTCAACACAAACAATAGTGGATGCGACAAGTGATACAACAAGTGCTTCAGGATACAGATCACGTGTACAGAAAGCATCGCCTTCTCCATATATGGCGACTGCCAATTATTGCAGACACTGAACAGAATTTTGCCGATGCCTTAATTAGCTCTCGGCTTGGGCATGCCTGCAATCTGCAGGCCCCTCACGACTGATTTATGGACATTACAGAGGCTTCCAAATATGAACACAAGTAGTTTACATTTGTAGCCAAGCTGTATAATAGCATCCTTAAGACGCTGGTACTTAAGCACCTTGGTAAGGAATGCCTCTTCCGCACTGTGGTCAAATGTACATGCCACTTCCAAAATGGTCACTTCTCTACTGTCCTCATCAACAACACACACACACACACACACACACACACACACACACACACACACACACACACACACACACAATGCTTTGATAATTGATTGATAATTGTATTAGACAATAATAAGATGCAAACAGTAGGGTACAGTCAATCAAGCACAGCATTGGTCCAAAAGGACACCACCGAGGAAAGACCTTGCGGTCTTGTTTCCATTCGGGTCCCATGCATTCATTCACAACAGCGACAACAAAACAGTAGGGCTGACCTCGATTAGTCGAATAGTCGACTAATCGATCGGAACGGGTCTCAGTCGACTGACCACCTCTTAGTCGATGTTCATCCAAAAAAAAAAAAAAAAAAAAAGTTTTCTTTTTTTTTTTTTTTTTTTTTTTGCCCCAAAATATTGTATATAAAAATACAATATTTACAAAAATATACAAAAATATTGTATTATTCCACTAGGTCTGTGGGGGACATAAACACATTTGAACATTCTGACTGTTCAAATCTCCAATGTGCATGTGGAGTGTGTCTGCCTGTGTGGCAATGTGCCACTGACTGCCTGTGACTTGAATCGCACAGTGCGCTGGCCTGATAGACTCCAGAATCTCAATCTCACCTGCTGTGCTCAATCTGGCTAATGACAAGCCTCTCAGTCGATGTTAAAAAAATAAATAAAAAAAAGTATTTGTTATTGATGTTGTGATGGTTAATTATGATGATAATTAGTTGAGCTGTGAATAATATCAGGCCAGCGCACTGTGCGATTCAAGTCACAGGCAGTGGCACATTGCCACACAGGCAGACACACTCCACATGCACATTGGAGATTTGAACAGTCAGAATGTTCAAATGTGTTTATGTCCCCCACAGACCTAGTGGAATAATACAATATTTTTGTAAATATTGTATTTTTATATACAATATTTTGGGGCAAAAAAAAAAAAAAAAAAAAAAAACCTTTTTTTTTTTTTTTTTTTTTTTTTTTGGGGGTGGGGGTGCTCAGTCGACTATTAGTCGACTAACAGCAAATTTATTCATCTATCAGTCGACTATACAAATCCTTAGTCGGGGACAGCCCTACAAAACAGTAAGATTTCTCAAACACATTAAATCTGTATGTATAGGTTGGAATATAAATACATTAATAAAACAAAAGAGGTGGGGGCAGCCAATCCCTTTGACCTGATGACAGTCACAGGTGAGTTTTCAGACCCTTTTTAAAGGAACGTTGTGGAACCTCTTTGTTTGTCTTGGCATTCTGACAATGTATGTCAGAATGCCATGAATTACTGAAAAACGAGAGCGGATCTCCACAGCCAACAGAGCACATTGCCTGGCCCTGTATTTCAAATGGTCAAATACTTGATTAAGGAATATATAATATGCCTTTTGTATTCTTTCTGTATTACATCAAAATGTAAGATTTTTATGTTAGACATTGAGGGGAAATTAAGATTCTCAGATTTATTTATTTTAAACACCGCTTATCAACTAACCGGTTAATCGATCGATGAGGTTATCAATTATCAAATAATGAATGAACCGGTAATTGACAGCCCTAGTTAGGACCCATTTGCGGGTCAGAAACTCATTTGCATTTTGTATATATATTTGTGGGAAACGGTGATCTAGAGCAGGGGAGGGCAACCTTGACGATGGAGAGGGCCAATATATTTCCACACTCCCACTCTCTAGGGCCATATATTACTGTCGTAGCAAAAATAACTGATCTACAAGCTCAAAACGCTTGAGCTTGTAGATCGGCTATTTTTGCTGTATTCGAATTGAAATCTTGATGAATTTATTTTGCTATTTTTGAATTGGAATCCTGACAATTTACATTTTTATGTAATTTCAAATGTCTTTAATTATACTTGTGTTGAAGCAATGAGCTACTAATTTAGACTGAAGTAAATAAAGCGAGTCATGTTTGCATGTTGTGGGATTGTAAACAGCTGAAACCAATATTATATCAGTATTCTGACATTAACCTGAGGGCCACATTAAGTGAAGGTGGGGGGGCCCGCATGTGGCCCCCACCCGGCCACCCTGATCTAGAGGCAGCGGAGAATCACCTTTTGTTAATTTGTAAGATAAATCTTGTGGCTCTTCGAACTACATTGGTTATCAAAACGAGAGAGTGCTCTTTCTTTCCAACCACTTCTTTGAGAGTTCAATCTCAGCAGCACTGTCTCCCAGTACGGGGACTCAACCAGGCTTCATCACCGTCGTGCGACCTTCGAATTATTCCACAAACTGCGGCCTTCGCCGTCCCCAACCCTGACGGAGAGACTAGAGAGAGATAGGCCCTCAGCCAGCTGCTTCTATAGAGCTTTCTACACCATCACAACTAAACCAAATGAGAAGAAAATCATTGGAGAGCATCAACCCAAAACCAGAACAGTCTATCCCTAAACAGAGAATGCACAGTGGCAGAATACCTGAACAATGTGACTGTTCCATAACTAAGGGCCGATTCATACTCCTATTTTACCGCTGTTTCGGCGCTGTAGTGCCGAAATGATTTCGGCTCGTCAGAAATTTTCAGTAGCACCAAAGAGCCGACTTTAGGACGGTACCCGCCCCCCTGAACCTCAAATGACGTCAAATTGTAGGCTCTACAGCGCCGAACCGACTTTTATTCGGCTCTAAAATAGGAGTATGAATCGGCCCTAAGTCACTGGTGGTCCGTGAAGGTATTGCATGTGGTCTCCATGACCATGCATGTAGTAACGTAGGAAATGTAATTTGTTTTTATCGACCACTAGCACTTAATGACCTGATGTATGACAACACATCAATGTTGTCAGCATGGGAAGTCTGATATCAATGACTTCTACAGAAAAGGGAATTAGAATTTCAAAGGAAAGTGCAGGCCTACCGCGGATTGACTGATTGAGTCACCATTATTAGGAAACGTTGCCCATATAATCATGCAATCACGTGTCTGTATGAGTTTATGGAAGGTTAAGAGAACAGAATAAGGGCAACCATGGGAAGGGAATAGATGGCTCTCAATTAAATAATGACAGTTAAGGGCTTGATTTAATTCACCTCAAATTACCCAAGCCATAGAGAAGAAGCCACCACATGTAGCTCCCAAGCAGTGTTCATCTCTTCGACTGAACCTATGACGAAAAATGTCGTTCGTCGACTACCTGTTTTTCACTGATGAAAACTAAAAGTTCTGTTATATAATAATAATAACAGCAACAACAACAACAACAATAATAAGCTATTACAAACACTAAGACTAAATACAGTATATTGATAATGTTATCAACAAACTATAGACTAAACTACAGACTAAAATGTTAGGGATGGACTAGTGGAGGAGAGACCCAGTACAAAAGACAAGTCATGTTTATGTTTGGTTGCGTTCTGGGGTTGCACTCTGAAAATAGTAGTGTGTGTGTGTGTGTGTGTGTGTGTGTGTGTGTGTGTGTGTGTGTGTGTGTGTGTGTGTGTGTGTGTGTGTGTGTGTGTGTGTGTGTGTGTGTGTGTTCCTATAACAACTAGAAGCAGTGAGCATGAAGCCATCCTACAGCGGAGCAATTGGGGGTTAAGAGTCTTGCTCAGGGACACACAATGCTGACCTGGCCTGTAAGTCGTATACCTGGGACAATGCAGGGGATCTGGTTCCCCAGGTGGGCTAACTAACCACTCAGCTATGGCTGCCCCTGGCATCTGGTAGGCAATGTCCAGAAGAGTTCATGGTCACCCTCAGGTGTCTTTGACCAGCCCCGTTTGCACAGTGACGGTAGTTCTGGTGTTAAACCCGGACATGGCCTCCTTGGTATACTACTCTCTTATAGACTCTTCTAGGGCAGCCTTAGCATGGGCACCATTTCATTTGCATGTTGCTTTGCCACTCAATGTGCCATTCACTTTAAACATGCGCATATACCCTCTATAGTAGGATGTGTTGATGCCATTTTGCCTCTTTGCAAATAACGTGATCCTTGCTGTATCCATTTCTGTGCATGTGCTGGTTCGGTCATATAGAGTAATAACAAGACAAGACAATAAACCTCTCCATTGTGGCCATTATCTCCTATGTCATCTGGGGCTGAAGACAGTTTAAACAGGGCATGTGTAATCTCAGGAAACACAGCCCACAGTCTTTTTCCCATGGCCAACAAAGCTTGACACAGTGTCACAACCCATAGCCAACAACGCATCAGCACCGTAGGGGCGCCAGTGGCTCCGGAGGTAGAGTGGCCACTTGGAAAGCGGAATAAGGTTCCGAGTTAAATCCCGGGCTCCCCCAAAAGCTAATGTCGAAGTGTCCTTGAGCTGAACACTTGCTACAGATGAGCAGGTTCTTGCATGGTTTCCTCCACCCTAATGGGTGAATGTAATGCACAATTTCTGTAAAGCGCCGGCATTTCCTTATCTTACACAACCGTGTTAAAACTGTCTTCAGCCCCAAATGACACGCCACGGTTATTTCACAGCAATGTAAAAATTTCATGTAAGCAATTTCACAGCACTGGTGACACACCAGTGTGCCCTGGCTGTGCTTCAATACCCACTCTATTACATTACATAAAGATTTTTGAATTTATTGGATCACTTTTTGGGAAGGGAAGACCTCCACAGTCCGCACACTCGACTTACTATTATGACAACAGGTGCGTATTTATTGGAGCAACATTTTAATTCCAATAAAATAGATGATAGCTCTATTTTCTTGATATTATATGATTTCGGCCATATGGCTTGCCATCTTGAAAGTGGCCGTATTGAGTTTGAGATAAATGGAAGTTCCAAAATTCTGCATCATGAAAGATGGCACGATTTTCTTCTACTCAGTCTGTGTCTCATAGGAGGGCTGTAGGCAGTTTAGAAACCGTGTTCCAGTGACATCATCATTAGGCAGATTCTTTTTTAAACAAGATTTTTTTTTACAAAAATGTTTAGATTTTCATTATCGTGAGAACGATGGCTTCCATTTTCTCATTGCAACTTTTCAGGACTAGAAAGCCTGCAGTCTTTATTAGCTTGTATTCCCCATCGATGATGTCACTGGAAGACGGTTTCTGAACTGCCCACAGCCCTCCTATGGGACACAGACCGAGTAGAAAAGAATTGCGCCATTTTTTCAAGATTATTAGTGAGGACCTATTATATGAAGATAGGTTGAAAAGTGGTGAAGTGGTCCTTTAATCACAAGACTATGACTATAAACCAAATCAAAATGTTCTGTCAAAAAATGAACACTGCTCCAACAAGAGAAGACAGTATGCAGCCACTGAACACAAGATGAACTTTTCCAAGTCCTGTACCTGCCAAGTTCCAACGGCACCAAGACATTAGAGAGAGACAGAATGTGCCCTTGGTTCCGTTTCCTAAACTTTGATCATTAGAGAGATTAACACTAATCTCACACGTACGTGTGTGCTGAGTCACACACACTTAGACACACACATGTGTCACACACACACACACACACACACACACACACACACACACACACACACACACACACACACACACACACACACCTGTGTTATGTAGACTTACACTTGTCTGTGTGACTGTGAGCAGTGTGTTTAAAGTGACAGTCTAATGTAGTAAATGTGTTTCTGAATGGACTCCTAATCTCTCTGATTTACAGCCTGGCTCCACCACAATCAGCAGCTGCTACTGCTGTAGCGTGCGACTGTGCGTGCGTGCGTGCGTGCGTGTGACTGAGAGACTGCCATTGGATTTTTTCCCCGTCACCGTTCTTTCATGTCATATGAAAGCAGGGAATCATAGCTTCAAATTGACATATTGGTTGTTCAGTTTGACCCACCAGTTTTGGAGATATGGCTTATAGAGTAATGTCTGGCAGAGAAACAGCGACTTGAGAAAACAGGCTTGAAAGGTTCACTTCTATGGTCTGTAACATTACACCTATACTGTAGCTACATGTTTAAGCATTTCATTCATATTTACATATCGATTTCAGCTCTGACACTTATTTCAGACAATAGACATGCTCTAGTATGTGAAGAGTCTGCCTGTGCGATTAACTCATTTTGAGAAAAATAGTTTTTCTCCTCTGGTGAAAAGCTGGAATTTGCGCGATGGCAGTCTGTCAGTCAAATCTGGTCACTTTCATTACTAGAACCCCTTGAAATGTAGCATCTCATTTTCGAGGGCATCCTTAAACACAATAATACAATATCATATGAACACAGTTAGGCTTTAACAATAAAACAATAATAGGTGAAGAACTTGAGCCTCCAGCACAGATTTCAACAAACTAAGTAGTTCCAGCCACGTTAAGGCCAGTCCACAACAACATAATCACCTGATGGCAATTTTTAGAGATAATCGCAATTATTTTTACATAATCGTCAGTTGTTTACTTGTTTCAATGTTGAAAAATATCCATATATTTTCAAACGTTTTTCTAAAGTAGCGGAAATAGCAGATCTACAGGCTTATACAACACGTCTTGTAAGCTTCTAACTTACAATATTGTACATTATTAAAATGTGTTAAATGTGTCAGTGATTCACTATTTGTTTGGGATGTTTATGGGCTAACCAAAACAACCCCAAACCAAAGTACGGAGAGCTGAAAACCGCTGCTATAGAGGGACATGAAAAACATGGATTATTATTGTTGTTTTTTTTATGTAAACACAGGGTAATGTTACACACTATCTCTTACATAAATGTACAAAACATTCCAATACGCCTGTCCTTATTCTGTCTACAGAAATGTCTTCAAGAGACCTCACACGCTGCTCTTCCTTTATCACTAATGGCAATAACCAATCAGGGCCTTTGTCTGCATGTCAAGTGTGTCCCAGGTGTGTGTGTGTGTGTGTGTGTGTGTGTGTGTGTGTGTGTGTGTGTGTGTGTGTGTGTGTGTGTGTGTGTGTGTGCGTGCGTGCGTGCATGCGCGTGTATCACTTCACATACTATGAATGGAGCAATCACCAGCACGACCACAGATGTCCTGAAACACATACTGTATGTGTGTGTGACACACACACACACACACACACACACACACACACACATTCCAGCAGACAAAAGGCAGTGTTGAAGTGTACAGTTGTGATGAGTTGTCAGAGTGACTAATGTTTTTAGAGCTGTCTGTCTGTCTGTCTGTCTGTCTGTCTGTCTGTCTGTCTGTCTGTCTGTCTGTCTGTCTGCCTGCCTGCCTGTCTGTCTGTCTGTATGTCTGCCTGTCTGCCTGCCTGTCTGTCTGCCTGTCTGCCTGTCTGTCTGCCGGTCTGTCTGTCTGTCTGTCTGTCTGTCTGTCTGTCTGTCTGTCTGCCTGCCTGCCTGTCCATATGGTCTTTAGATTAAAACCTAAACAAATGTCGAGAGTGGCATTAAGAAATGATGAATAATCGGTTTAAAGGAGATCAGTAAAAGCCTGAGGCCAGTCCACACACCAATGCAAATACATCATGCAACTACTTGCATTCTTGCAAACATTATATCTCCAATGGCAGCAAGGAGTTGCATTGGTGTGGACTGGCCTTAAAACGGTTTTGTTGCATGGAGCTGTGACTAGTTGCATTGGTGCGGTCTGACCTTCCAGGCAAGGACATAGAAGTGTCTTTTAGTTGAATCTTAACCCATTCTGACCTGAGATCAGATTCATACGAGGTTTCCACTGGACACACACTGGTCTGATTAACCCATTCTGACCTGAGATCAGATTCTAAAAATGTCAGTCGTTCTTCGATTTTTCAAAAAATAGCAGATCTACAAGCTCGTAGCGCGCCACTCGGTGGCGCGCTACGAGCTTGTAGATCTGCTATTTTTCAACAGCTAAAGCACGACATGATGCCAACACCAAAATGCGTTCCCGTTCAGAATGGGTTAAAAGCCACCAGCTGAGGTTTCCTGTCTGATATGCAGGTGGTTTTTTCAATTGGCTGGAAAGAGCTATCTATGGAAGCCAGTATTCAAATATCTCAACCCACATTCAAATGTAGACAAGGCAGACAGACAGACAGACAGACAGACATCAATAACTAAATGTAATTGTTTGTAGAAAACAAATGTTTGAGTCATCTAGAAGAGGGTCTCTCTTTGTGCGTGCGTGCGTGACTATCTTACATTTCACTGGATCGATCAGCAGCAAATATCTTGTGCACGCTGCCAAGAATTAAATCATTGAATGTTTCTTTCACACAATGTGAATTCAACAAGGTCGTCCCTACATTGGGCATTAGGGCAAGGCTGATGTCATCAATTTCACATCATCCTTATGAGATCATCAACATGATGTCAGAAATCCAAGACACGCCGTTAGTGTGAGGGGTGTGACTTTTACTTAAGTAAAAGTATCGTCAATACTGCAATGTATACTACAGTAGAAATACTCTGTTACCTTACCAGTAAGGGATTCAAAATCTACTTGAGTAGAAGTACAAAAATATTGGCTTCAAAATGTACTTAAAGTACCCAAAGTAAAAGTACTCATTGTGCAGAATGTCCCATTTCAAGTTTTCAAATGTATAACAATATTTTGGATCCGAGTCGACGTATTGGAGTAGAAGTAAAAGCATTGGAAATTGGAAATTCTTAAGTAAAGTACAAATAAGTCAAAATTGTACTTACAGTAAGTACATGTAATGTGCTCAGTTACTTTACACACCACTGGTGTTTAACCCATTCTGACCTGAGATCAGATTCATACGAGGTTTCCACTGGACACACACTGGTCTGATTAACCCATTCTGACCTGAGATCAGATTCTAAAAATGTCAGTCGTTCTTCGATTTTTCAAAAATAGCAGACCTACAAGCTCATAGCGCGCCACTCGGTGGCGCGCTATGAGCTTGTAGATCTGCTATTTTTCAATAGCTAAAGCATGACATGATGCTAACACCAAAATGGGTTCCCGTTCAGAATGGGTTAAACAATCACAGCCTCCTGTAGAACACAGGATTTATGTAACAACGTACTGTACAATCTGTCGTCTGCTCTATAATTGGCGTGACAGCATTTGGCTACAGGGAAAATAGTTTCTCTCTCTCTCTCTCTCTCTCTCTGTATTTGATCTACTAGTTTAGCAGCTTCCATTAAGTGTCAAAGCATAAGGTGTTGGGTCACCAACCAAACACC
Source organism: Protomyctophum bolini (assembly GCF_963924005.1). NCBI lineage: Eukaryota > Metazoa > Chordata > Actinopteri > Myctophiformes > Myctophidae > Protomyctophum > Protomyctophum bolini. Next base: position 5,201,545 of record NC_137866.1, read on the forward strand.
AGAACAGCGACTGTGCCAAGCCCAAGAACCTAGCTTGCAGACTAAAAACAATAATACACTATCAAATTCTCTCTATCAAATACTCTGCAGTGTTTCTCCTATGCATGATTGTGTGGTGGGTCACTCACCATATGCCCCTTCCACACCTGTGGACAACAGCAATTACCCTGCTCCCTATAAGACTGGACTCTTTCCTCACTCCCACTGTCAGAACCTTAGAGTAGAGTATATATGAATAGAGACGAAATGGACATACAGTAGTGGCCGAATTTGTCATTGCAGCTCGAGCCTGTATTGTATGACCACAGATCTGAATGCAGATGTCACTTCAGTATAGCTGCTCCTATTGGAACGGCTGCCAGTTGAGCAGTATTTTTGACTGTGTCCCAATAACGGACGAGTCACTTAGATCATTTTTTCTCTTTCCATCTCGATCCAAAATCTGCATGGGCCTGCTCTCCTTTTTATAAACATGCCACAGCATCTTTTTCATTAAAAAGGGTTACATGATGATGATAGGGAGGCTTTAATATCTGTAGAGATTTACTTAATGCCCCATGAAGGGTTCAAATATTGTCATTAGGGCTGTCACAATTATTACATTTATTTATTTAACCTTTATTTAACCAGTAAAAACCACATTGAGACTGAAGTCTCTTTTACAAGTGTGAATTGGCCAAGACAAGAGGCAAAAATAAGTGACACAGCTCTGCCAGTAACAAAATAAATACACAACAAAAAATAGAACAGACATACAATGCTCATAAATACAGTAGCCACTACCGAAGAAGCTCAAAGGGAGAACAGGAATGTTTAGTAACGCGACCAATTAGAACTAGTGATGCACCGAATATTCGGCTGCAGAAAATATTCGGCAGAAAATGGCTAAAAATGCATTTTCGGCCTATTCCTATTCGGTTTCGGCCCTAATAGGCAGAAAATATATCGCCGAATAGTGTATGTAATTAATGCATTCAAAAGAGCTGAATAAATGTTTTATCGACCCATATTAGTGATTATTATTTAATTATTTAAGTTTTGCCATAACCATTTATTTTGCCATAAATCAGGTAGCTTTAAAGGTACGGCCATGACAGCAATGGTAGCAAAAACGATATATAATATTAATCATATTCGGATATTCGGTATTCGGTTTTCGGCCAACTGTTTCCTATATTTAGTATTCGGTTTTCGGCCAAGAATTTCCCTTTCGGTGCATCCCTAATTAGAACTAATAAATAAAAACTAAGCAACGGAAATTGCTAGTAGACTAAAAAGCAAGCAGACATTTGCTATATGTCAAAGCAGGAGCAGCGTATGGGAAGTGTGCTCATGGCAATCCTTTTAAAGCTCACTAGGGGAATCACAGCAGCCAGTCATTCCAAGACCAGGGTCCGAAAACAGCAATGCTTTTTTTTCCCAGCCTCAGATTTTGTTGGGGGCACGCCGCACGACGTAGCGTAACCAAGCATTTGATCTGAGGTTGAGAGAGTTTTGGACAAGTTCAAATTTAGAACCAATGTAACGTGGTATATTCTCATTTATGTAACAACCTGCAAGACGTTAAGGAATACCAACCCACTAGGCTGTACAGAGTACAGTGATGAGTCCTTTAGGGGGAATTGGTTATGCATCTCATTGCAGTATGAAACAGGGGGTCGAGTTTGCTCAGAGTTGAAGAACTAGCAAAGCGGAGGACAGTATCGCCATAATCGAGCTGCGACAGGAAGAGGCCTGTAACCAGCTTTTTGCGAGAAGCATTAGAAAAGCAGGACTTCATTCTGTAGAAGAAACAGAATTCAGCATCAACTTAAACTTTTTTGCCAAGGTGTCAATGTAGTGTTTGAAGTTTAACTTGTTGTCCAACCAAATCCCAAGATATTTATACAACTCAACCCATTCGATGGATACTCCATCCAGAGTGGTGATATTTGAGGGGACATTGATTAGGCTATTTGGAGAAAATAGCATGGCCTTGGTTTTGTGGCCATTTAGTAGCAGTTTGCCGTTTAGCAGTTCATGCTGCAATGAGACAAAGTCAGAGGCCAAGTTTGACACTGCCATCAAGTGAAAGGGGAATACAGAATTGTGTCATCATCAATAACATAATTACATACCGGTAATCACAATTATTGCAGATCAGTATTTATGTTTAAGAATAAAGTTAAAAGTGATTATATATTTATATATCTTTATTAAAATATGTCAGTGATTTATTTGTGTACTTAGGTAATGTGGTAAAAGCCAAACAGAAATGCAATGTTAATCGCAAATTCGCAATCATTTGACAATAAATGGTCAGGTAGAATGTCATATCCATGTAATAGGAGTGGATCTTTACACTCTGCTCCCTAGGAGGAGGGGATGGGGGGTGGGGGTGGGGATGGGGGGGTCGGTGTAGGGTGGGGGTGGGGGTGGGTGATCATCTCAGAGTGTGTGTCATGCTTGTACAGATTGATCTGTAGGATCACAGGCGCAGAGCCACACTGTGAAAGACGATGGACAAGATTGTTGCCATAAATGGTTTATCTTGATGAAACTAAATTTAAGTATAACTGTGTTTTCTGTTCACAACTGTTACTTTTCAGGATTCACAAAAAATACACAGTAATTTACAAGTAAACTTAAAATATGGAGATGTGGTTTCTGCCTGGAAGTGCATGCACTGCACACTCTCTCTCTCTCTCTCTCTCTCTCACACATGCACACACACACACACACACACACACACACACACACGCACAAAGAAACACACTCCTGGAAATCTACCGCAGCCACGATGGCATGACTTCCCTTTCCTTTCCTTTAACAAGAGAACAATGTGCACACACACACACACACACACTTTACAATCTACAAACATGACCCCCAGGAGCTGAAACTTCACATGCAGGCACACACACGCGCACACACATAGTCACATACACACACACGCACGCACGCGCACACGGTCATCGAGGTATAGGGTGTATCTCTGAATTGATCAACCATCACAATCCTGTTATCTTTCTACCTTCACCTGACTCACTCACTACACTAGTACCACACACCCAGCCACACACGCACGCACACACACACACACACGCACGCACACACACACACACACGCACGCACACACACATTTAACATCTTTATTTGTATTCACATTTTACAAGAAATGTCTTTAACACAAACAATAGTGGATGCGCAAACTTAAGAAAACTCTACAACAAGTGCTTCAGATACAGATCACGGGTACAGAAAGCATCGCCTTCTCCATATATGGCGACTGCCAATTATTGCAGACACTGAACAGAATTTTGCCGATGCCTGATCAGCTCTCGGCTTGGGCCATGCCTGCAATCTGCAGGCCCCTCACGACTGATTTGTGGACATTACCGAGGCTTCCAAATATGAACACAAGTAGTTTACATCTGTAGCCAAGCTGTATAATAGCATCCTTAAGACGCTGGTACTTAAGCACCTTGGTAAGGAATGCCTCTTCCAGACTGTGGTCAAATGTACATGCCACTTCCAAAATGGTCACTTCTCTACTGTCCTCATCAACAACAACAATATCTGGTGTATTAGCTGTGACATCTGAGAAGGCATCATTTTCATTATTGTGCATGAACATGGCAGTTGAAACACGTGAGTGCTTATACATTTTGGCAGATGATGAAACATATGAACTTGAACTTACACACACACACACACACACACACACACACACACACACACACACACACACACACACCTTGCCTAGTCCATTAACACACACACACACACACACACACACACACACACACACACACACACACACACACACATTGCCAAGTCCATTAACACTGATGATGTTTGGCAGCTAAACGTACCACATAGTATACTCTAAACTTGCTGTGGGGCAACAGTGCAACACTTATACTTGATCATACCACAGTCACACAAATTCATCAAAAGCAGCAGATCCACATGCTCTGATCAATAGCTCTAATGGACCAGAGAGCTACAGATCCACATGCTCAAACGATGCCTTGGCTTTCCAGCTATAGTATTTTTTTTTATTTGAATCCTAAAAAGTCTCTCAGACAGTTTTGGACATATGAGGCTTCCACCCGATAGAGGCGATATGGTGATCATTGATGCATTTATGGTGCTTCATGTGTATGTTTCATAGTTCTAACCATTCTAACCAACACAACACCATCCCCTCTCCTCAACAAGCTTGTAGTTCTAACATCAAACGGCTGAAGAAAGACAACTTTCTGAAGTGCTCATCAATTCCTATGGAAAAGGATTTGGCCTCAATTTAACACTTAAAGCTGCCCTATGTAACATTCCTATTCTACCCAGGTCTCCTGCCCAAGTGCAGATATTTAAATGTTTTATCTTTTTACAACTGAGCTAATAAATAGAGCCTGCCTGCTTGCTCTGGGGAGAAATTGAATTTTCACCTCTCAATGGAAGAGCAGGGAGACAAAAACCTACAGTACCAAATCATAGATTCAACAAAATAAAATAAAAAGTTAGGCCTATACATACCGTAATACCACTTTAAGACACATATTTTGGCCCCAAGAAACGTAATCCACTAAGCCCAGCAGGGTTGAAATATTACATTATTATTATCCTTAGGCCTACTGTTGCACTTTGCAGGAGAACAGTTCAACATCTATGAAGGGAAGCTGTTTTGAAGCACTGTTTTGAAGCACTGTTTTCAAGCGTAAATCTTACTCTGAGGGTGTACAAATGTAACCAAATGCAAATGTAACACCAATCTATGAAGTTACAGAATGCTCATGTCATTTGAATGTGACATATTATTCAAGTTCCACATGATGACAGCTTGCAAGCAATTGAAATTGATTATGGTAAGGCATCTTATCTCATGTAAATGTGTGTGTACTGTAGTGTACGTGCAATTGTCAGTGTATAAAAAGACAAAATCAATGTAGGTTTTCAGTGCCTGGGACTCTGGGTGGAAAATGGCAAAGAGACAGCTGCACCTGATGTGTTATGTTGTGTTTGGCACCTTGCATAGTAAGGTGTAAGAGTTATGAATATACATGTTGTGTTTGGCACCCCGCACACATTCAGTATATGTAGCATGTTATGTACAAATAATAATACTGTGTTGTGAAATAGCACCTTGCAATCTCGTAATGAACTATATCTGCTGACAACAACTTCAGTTATACTGTAGTGTGTGTGTGTGTGTGTGTGTGTGTGTGTGTGTGTGTGTGTGTGTAACACACTCACCCCAGGGTGCTGATGAATCCATTGACAGAGCCCTCGGCGTACAGTGACACGATGTCTCCAATGTGGAGAAAGCTGGACGCGGAATCTGACATGTTGGTGGTGTACGTGTTGTTTATCTGTGGCGCGTTTGTTCGGTAAACAATTACGTCAAAACGTCCGTTCTCCTCCTCCTCCTCCTACTCCTCCAGTGAAGACGTGCTGCAGGACCCCTCCAGCAGGTCGAGTCGAGACCCCTCAATCCTCTGATGTTTACACTTTCCTCTTCAAGAGAAGTGTGTGAAACTTCTAAGTCGCGTCGCTCTCCTTGTTAACATCTCCATTAAGAAAAAGCACACTCACTCACTCACTCACTCTCTCTCTCTCTCTCTCTCTCTCTCTCACACACACACACACCCGCTCCACTGAGTCCACCCACACACGCACGCAGGCACGCACGCGCCCACACACCTTTACTCTCACTTGTCTCGACTACTTTCCTTTTAAGTCGGCGACGCGCAAAACTTGTCAAAACGACTGAGAGGAACTTGCGCTGCAGTTTGTGTTGAAGTGACAGACAGGTCCATGCTGTCTGTCTGTGTTTCTGTGTTTCTGTCTGTCTCTCTCTCTCTCTCTCTCTCTCTCTCTCTCTCTCTCTCTCCCCACCTGAACGCTGGAGGAACTGAACCAACCAGGAAGTGAGCCGCGCGCGAGTCGATAAGGCTGTCAGTCAAGCTTGAAGAAACTCCCACAGGATACACGTGTGTGTGTGTGTGTGTGAGTGTGAGTGTGAGTGTGAGTGTGAGTGTGAGTGTGAGTGTGAGTGTGAGTGTGAGTGTGAGTGTGAGTGTGAGTGTGAGTGTGTGTGTGTGTGTGTGTGTGTGTGTGTGTGTGTGTGTGTGTGTGTGTGTGTGTGTGTGTGTGTGTGTGTGTGTGTGTGTGTGTGTGTGTGTGTGTGTGTGTGTGTGTGTGTGTGTGTGCGTGCGTGCGTGTGTGTGTGTGTGTGTGTGTGTGTGTGTGTGTGTGTGTGTGTGTGTGTGTGTTGGGGAGTGATTGAGAAAGAGGGAAGAGAGAAGGGAGGGAGGGAATAGAACAAGAGAGGAGGTTAAAATGGACCAGGACAGCACCTATCATTCTGTATGACGGTGACCACTCTAGACATTAATCCAATATGCTCATGAAGAGCAACTTCACAAGTTTGAGATCAGAGAAAGAAAGTGAAACCGTAATAAACAAATGACAGGGTAAATGTTAGGGATGCCAACCAACCATGAGCCATCCCTTGAAATAGGGGATTGTCCCTTATTTGGAAGCTAAAACGTTGTGCCCCTTATTGAGCTGATAATTCAAATTCAATTCAATTTTTGAGTGCCAAATCACAAGTTGTCTCAAGACACTTTACAGAGGCCCGACAGTGTCCCACTTCAATGACAAACATCTTACAGCAAGTTCAAGCAGCCGAGGCTATAACCCAGGCACTAAAACCCTACACTTAGAACACTTTGTCATTTATCTACAACAACTCTTTGTCAAAAATAGCCAAGTTTGTATCAGACACAGTGTGTGATACAAAAACTGTACATACCGTAAGTGAGATTGTATTTTTTACTCCCATAGCCTATTTGAAATTCAGATAATTTACAATTCTAGTAAACGGTCACATTATAGGCTAAATAGAGGGCACTAAAAAACAAAACAGTGGCTGCATTCATCAGTAATTTCTCTAATGCTTGTAAGCTCACATGCTTTATACTTGCACTGCTGTGTACAGTACATACTACAGTAAGTATAGCTATAGTTTTGCCTTTCTTTCACAGATGTACAGACTACAGAGTAGTCAATAGAATGCTTGATGTATACTATAGGCTCTATGCAGTTCACTGTGCATTATATTCCACAGGGAATTAAGAGTGTAGGATGATTGGAAGGAAGGCACAGCCTGGTGTTAGCTGATCTATAAAGTCTTCAGGAAGGGGGTGTCATGGCCTCCATTGTGAAAGGAGTGCATTAGGGAAGTATAGTGTCATAACGTGGGGAGGTTGAAGAGCAGACGTGCCGTTAGCTCTGGTCCATAGCCTTCTACTGCTTCAGTATAAGGCTGTGGACCAGTTAGCTCTGGTCCATAGCCTTCTACTGCTTCAGTATAAGGCTATGGACCCTAGCGTGCCGTGGCATTCTGGGTCAATTGAAGGGGGTCCAGTGAGCATGCTGGAAGACCAGCGAGGACGACAATAATCAAGGTGTAGATCGGCTATATTTTTTCACAATATGTTGCCTCTTTCTTATATTAATTGACAATTTTGGCCAATGTTTGACCAGTTTGTTGATCATTTTTGATGCATTAATGGTCTTTTTTTTCATTTCATTTCATTTATTTTCTTTTCTTTTTTAGGTATTACATTTTTTAATTGTCACTGTCATCTGGGGTGCCCCAAAAATAAATCATGTGGGGGTCCCGACCCACAGGTTGAGAACCACTGCTCTAGTTAGACAGGTACAAGGACACTGTTCCTTTAAGAGTCTTAAAGTATAGCTGTCTTCCACCCAGCACAGTGAGCTGGTATTAGGTGTATAGCTGTCTTCCACCCAGCACAGTGAGCTGGTATTAGGTGTATAGCTGTCTTCCACCCAGCACAGTGAGCTGGTATTAGGTGTATAGCTGTCTTCCACCCAGCAAAGTGAGCTGGTATTAGGTGTATAGCTGTCTTCCACCCAGCACAGTGAGCTGGTATTAGGTGTATAGCTGTCTTCCACCCAGCAAAGTGAGCTGGTATTAGGTGTATAGCTGTCTTCCACCCAGCAAAGTGAGCTGGTAGGTGAATCCGGCTGTCCACGTTGCAACATGTGACTGTCTGTGACTGTGGAGCGGGCCGGCTTGAATCCTGATGACCGTTTGGGATCAAATGGGTTATTCTGTGAAAGATGATGAAGTGGCATAAATATTGACGGTGCAACCGGTCTCCTGAGCCGGGGCCCAGACGCTGTGGGGTCCCATGAAGGAACCGGTCTGCTGCGCCGGGGCCCAGACGCTGTGGGGTCCCATGAAGGAAGAAGAAGAAGGAGAACCAATTTCCTCTGCCAAAAAACTGTGTGCGTCCTCGGGCTAAAGCGGCCTCTCCTCTCCTCTCCTCCCCGCCCGGTCTGGCAGTGAGTTTAGCCTAAAGTGTTATTTAGCACCAACAAGCCTATCGCCATGATGTTAACGCACTGGAGAGTTGGAGACATTGGAGAGAGATACGGTATGGTTAGAAACAAGTCATTCAAAGAGTATAGGGAGATGATTGAAATCGGACGACAAATTTGCTACAGCCACATCAAGCGTCGGTGCACAGGTGTACAGAAACATGTCATCTAGGGTGACTAGATCCAAAGTGTTCATTTGAGGGACAGAAGTTTCACTTGTGTGGGACGAGAAAGCAACTTATTACTTAAAACCTTTGATTCTAACATGTAAACAAAATGAAATAAGAAGGTTGCCTCTTATATCCAGGAAAGTTATGCAAATTCTGGCATATATTCATATAATGCTCAGATTATAGGAGCCCAAATTTGGAGCTCTGGCTCATGGACTTACGACTTATTTTGGTATTGCCATTAACACCTGAATGCAGCCTGACTGCTGACTAGTAATGTAAACCAACTGGCCAGATGTACGGAGAACCGGGTTGACTGGAAGCGATGATGGAGGGCACGCCTGAGGATGTCCTATAGAGAATATACTATACAGTATGTGTGTGTGTGTGTGTGTGTGTGTGTGTGTGTGTGTGTGTGTGTGTGTGTGTGTGTGTGTGTGTGTGTGTGTGTGCGCGTGTGCGTGCGCATGTGCATGTGTGGGTGTGTGTGTTTGTGGAGTCATGCTGATCAGCTTCCTGTGTGTTGGAGTGTTGGTGGCTGTTAAGCTATTTAAAGAAACAGCACTACTGTCTGTGTGAGTGCGTGCATGCGTATCTAGAAACATTATTTACTCTGTAACTATACTCAACAGGTAGAGATGACAAACATTAAAAGATTCATGGCAGAAGATACTATTATTATATTCTGTCTATCTTTCTCTCTCTCTCCCTCTCTCTTGCACGCACGCTCGCGCAATTCAATTCAATTCAATTCAATTCAATTCAATCAAAACAATTTCTGAACTTACAAATTCATAAGAATGTCGCGCTTGCTGTCAGAAATGGTTGTACATCCACAAAGGAAATTTGAGCTAAACTTTTGAAACAAATGGCAATAAATATTTCAATGCACTTGGTAAACAACTTTCAGGACAAATAGCACACTTTTCATTTTCTTAAAGGTATTAAAGTTTGTATGTAGGCCTACAGTATTTCTTTCTCTCTATTTGTCTCTCTTATACTCTCTCTCTCTCTTATGAACTACTAGAGGTCTGTTCTCATTTCGACCAAAAGTAGCAGTTTGTCTGTCTCATTTTATCTCTCTCCCACTCTCTCTTCCTGTCTCTGTCTGCCTGCCTGCCTGCATGCCTGCCTGCCTGCCTGCCTGCCTGCCTGCCTGTCTGTCTGTTGCACTGTACAATGTAGCTTGCCAAAAGGCCACGGTGGGTGTACACAAACACACACACACACACACACACACACACACACACACACACACACACACAGAGAGAGAGAGAGAGAGAGAGAGAGAGAGCATGGCATTTGGAACAATCCCTCCTCAGCTACACAGCTACTGTATGTCTATGATATGGTTTATCTGATGGAACATTGTTCAACTCCAGAGGTCAAACATAATACAGGGCAGGTTGCACTGGGCCGTTCCCAGTTATATTTAACAAGCATCCTGTGTCCTTAACAGTTCTACTACATGTGTGACGTTTGTAACACTTGTGGTCAAGGAGTTCAGCGAGGATTCATCCTCACTATAAATGCGCCACGTCTCTCTCTGTGTGTCTGCGTGCGTGCGTGCATGCGTGTGTGTGTGTGTGTGTACGGTTGTAATACACGTAACTCGAGAACCGTTTGCCCCACCGTCTTCTAATTCGACACACGCGTTCCACACCCCCGCAGGGAGTGCAGTGCCCGGTATCGAGTCGGTCGGACCCACGGTTCTCCGGAAACCACCACAAAAGGCTCTGCTCAGGCTCTGCCAGTGGGCCTAATCAGCCTAAAATCCCCTCATCACCTGTGCAATTTCCAGGCTCTGCCTCAGCCAATTGATTGCCATGGCAACCCCACACCTGACAAATGATGATACTTAACCAGTCCACTTTTCAAGTTTGTCCTCTTCAGACACAGGCAGATACAACAGAGATCTCCATCTCCATGTGGGACACAGACAGACAGTTAAAACGGGTGCTATGACAAGTTGACAACGGGTATTATTAAGGTTCCAAAGTTGCATCGTTCTCAAGTAGGCCGGGGGCCGACGGGCATGTACAAGTCTAGTTGTTTAAATGTGGAGAGGTCTTCCGCTTTAATAGACTACATACATGTAGCATATATGCATTAAGATTAACAATTGTGGTTCCTTAACAATTCCCTATAGGCCTTAACGGTTCCCTTTAACTATTCCTATAGGGGTTCCAAACAAGAGAAAATTCGAAAAATAAGTAAAATAAGAAAAAAACCAGTTAAAAACACATCAGCTAGGGAATGCTAATCTGAACAGGTGGGTTTTCAGTGCGGTTTTGAAGGTGGGGAGTGAGGGGGCATCTCGGATGTGTTTGGGGAGGGCATTCCAGAGGGTAGGGGCGGCCACGGAGAAGGCCCTGTCGCCCCACAGAGGGTAGGGGCGGCCACGGAGAAGGCCCTGTCGCCCCAGGTTTTGAGCCTGATCTTCTTGGGGATCACAAGCGATCAACAGGTTTTTGCGGTGGTGCCATGGCATAGACTAGAGGATGCTGTTGCAGTAGTCCAGTCAGGATGAGATGAAGGCATGCATGAGGGTTTCGGCATGAGGGTGTCAGGGAGGGGCGGAGACGGGCAATGTTTTTGAGGTGAAAGAATGCTGTTTTAGTGATGTGGTTTACGTGGGGGAGGAATGAGAGGGTATAGGGTCGACACCCAGGTTTGCGGATGCGATTATGTAGCACACGTGACGTGAAGTCAACATACCAGCTCTGACAATGTAATAAAACTGGTTCCGGAAACGGTTCCAAAAATGTGTTGGAACCTATTCCAGTTCCTCAACGTTGGATCCCAACCCTAATTAGGAGGCATGGCTTGCTCATATGGTGGCCACTGTCTATAATCATTTAGTTGAAAGAAATCCAAATTCCCCCCTCTCCTTTCCATGCCATACCCGAAGGCAGCATTCAGGTGAATTGCTTTTTTCAGAACTCTTCTGAAATAATTAACTGGTCAGCTCCCAGTAGAACCGTAGAAGACTGTGGTTGTACTGGTCAGCTCCCAGTACAACAGCAGAAGACTGTGGTTGTACTGGTCAGCTCCCAGTACAACAGCAGAAGACTGTGGTTGTACTGGTCAGCTCCCAGTACAACAGTAGAAGACTGTGGTTGTACTGGTCAGCTCCCAGTACAACAGCAGATAGTACAACAGCAGAAGACTGTGGTTGTACTGGTCAGCTCCCAGTGCAACAGTAAAAGACTGTGGTGGTACTGGTCAGCTCCCAGTGCAACAGTAAAAGACTGTGGTTGTACTGGTCAGCTCCCAGTACAACAGCATAAGACTGTGGTGGTACTGGTCAGCTCCCAGTACAACAGCAGAAGACTGTGGCTGTTGGTTAACATTTTAAGATGAAATGAAGAAAGAAAAAGTCACAAAATATCTTACAAAACAACTAACAACTAAATGCAACTTATAAACATTTTAAATAGATAGACTAGTTAACTGTCTGTATCTACACACTCTTCGTGCGTGCATGCGTGCGTGCATGCATGCGTGAGTGCGTGCATGCGTGAGTGCGTGCGTGCGGTGACCGTGGTGAGAACTTTTAGAAAGCGTTTCTGTGGTCTCCAAGGTGATATGGAGAAAGGGTCAATAGCACGTGGGTTTGTGAGTTCCGCTGCGTGAACAGAACCATGTGTGTGTGTGTGTGTGTGTGTGTGTGTGTGTGTGTGTGTGTGTGTGTGCGTATGCGTGTGCGTGTGCAGTGACATTGATAGAGTGCTCTGTGTTGCAGTGAATTCTACTCACTGTTGTTCGTTTACACTGAGGAGACAAAGTGACGTCCTGTAACTGGAATAGATAAAAGAAACACATGTTCTCTGTTGAGTATTTGTCTTAATATCTAGCCAGTGCTTACAGTATTTTAATCAATACAAAAATATTTTATAACAACATAATAATAATAATAACTTTATTTATATAGCACCTTTCTAGGCATGAGCCACAAACTGCTGCACAGGAATAATAATAAAATAAAATAAAATAATAACAAGAAAATTCACAATAGAAAAATAAGTGACATGATCTAATCATATAACAGACACGAAGGACTTGATTTTTGAAATGTTTCTATAAGTTGGGAAAAAAACAGGTTTGAACCTATAGGTTCTTTGCAGTGGATTTTACATTTATGGAGAGGTTGGCAAAAGATTGTCTTTTAAAATTTGGGTGGATTCTGGAGGGCATGAACATGAACCCTGGCAGCCCTAGTCAGGGGCAAAAATAGTATATAAACATTAAAATATAAACAATAATTGCTCTGGACTTTTTTGCTTATAAATAAGGACAGGGTTCAAGTTTATAATTAACATTTGTGAATTGTGATAGAGATTTAAAAAGAATTACCAACATGAATATCATCAACAACAGGCTATTGTAGAGAGTTTGGCTTTGCAACAACGAGAGCATAACACATTCAATCGCTATAAGCTATAACCTGGCACATGAGGTATAGCTTGTTGCCCTTTTTCTTGAGCTAAAGCTTGACTCCGATAGTCCGAACCTCATCCGAGATGTTTCCCCCCTCCTTCCCCAGGCATCCCAGCCTGATTTGATCCTATCAGAGGCAGTGGTCCTTAAACAGGAGACAGTAAAGGACATATAAGTCCCTTCGCTTGCACAAGAGCATAAGATGGATTAAATTCCTGATTTAGGAGGGCTAAACTAACTAAATATGGCCTATATACATAGTGTGTCTCTCTCGTTAAACATTTAAACAAAGTATACAAATATGTTCCGTATATGTAGTGCGTGTGTGTGTGTGCTCCCTCTGCCCTGACACAGTTCTATCTAGTTAGAAGTTAGAAGTTAGGTGGCAGGTTGCCACTGTCTGGTTCAGCGGTTAAAGGATTGACAGATTTAGAAACAGAGAGAGAGACAGACAGGCGGCAGAGAGAGAGAGAGAGAGAGAGAGAGAGAGAGAGAGAGAGAGAGAGAGAGAAGAGACTGAGAGAACTTCAGAGAAAGGGAAAGAGAAAGAGGGGGAAAGAGAGAGAGAGGACAAGAAAGAGACAGAGAGAGAGAGAAAGAGGAAGAGAGAGAGAGAAAGAGAGAGAGTCAGAGAGCGTTCTAATTTGAGAAATGTTAAAAAGGAGATATTTTCCATCCACGGCTCAGAAAAACATCCATCCTTCTGCAGAGGCAGAACACTGTAAGGAGGATAGGATAGCAGAGCAGATCAACACCTTCCAGTTTCACACTTCATCTCCCTCTGAGAAAACACACCACACGTTTAGCTCTGATAGAAGAGGAGGAAGGAATAGACTAGAGCATACATGGTTTTTACAATTGACATCAGCCATAAAAGGTGTGTGTGTGTGTGTGTGTGTGTGTGTGTGTACTGTATGTATGTGCAGGGTACCTAACGCACACACAAGGCGCAATTGTGTGTGCTGACACGCATGCACGCACGCGCACACACACACACACACACACACACACACACACACACACACACACACACACACACACATACATCAGTGAACTGTACTGACCCTTCTGTCTCTGCTCAGACAGATAACCTTATATAGAGAGAAGCAGAAGTCGTTCATCATCGCTTCACTTCCCCTAAAACAGCACACAGACATCATACCTGTACAGCCCCCCAACTACCATACAACCCGCAATAAGAAGAGTATAGTAATAATTACAAGACAATAAGAACAATACGTATAAAACTAAGATACAGTAGCTCAAGTTGCACTTAAACCTATAGTTGACTGGGGACGATACTATTTTCTTTTACACCAAATCTCTTCAACTGCTTTGATGCGTTAAGAGCATGTTTGTTGATTGGCTTTTTTCACCAAATGTTTTCAAATGGTTTCGCAAAATAGGGATGGCATTTTGTCCTGTTATCTGTATGGTAGAGTATGTTAATGCAATATCACTTACACAATAGAGGTGGTTAAACACTGGACGTGTTTTTCGGAAAACCGACAGGCGCTCTGTGTGTGCACGGACCTTAAGAGGTTGTATTTTGTCTCCCTGCATAAAGACATTTAGATCGTGTCAAAGGTCATGTCTCACCTCGACACAGGATCTGACATGAATGTTGATGACCTGATGGTCAAGATTCAATGTATCCCCTGAGCAAGCAGGCAGGCTCTATATTAGCTCAATGATAAGAATCTCAGTACAGTTTTTCATGTATGATCGAGGTGACAGTAGACCCCTTGGTGTGGTTGTTAAGTGCAATGATGTCTGTCTGTCTGATTGATTGATTGATTGATTGATTGATTGATTTAAGTATTTATCAGTTTACAGAATTACAGTATACATTTCAAGCACAACTCAATACAAAAACTGTTAACTGTGAGTGGACGACACCGGCATAAAGCATCACACTTGTTTACAAGAGGGTCCACCGTTTTCAATTCATCATACCCGATTTAATGGAATTTCTATCTCTCTCGTACCCCAATTTATATTGTAAAACCACTGTTAATTTAACTCTGAGAGTGTACAAATGGAACCAAAATGGTTCCATTTGTACACTCTCTGAGTTACAGACACATAAGGGTCCATTTGTTTCCTAACTATCTCTAGCTAGGTACCCACTGGAACTCCCTGGCTGAAGTACCCCTAGGGGTCCCCGGACCCCACTTTGGGAACCCATGCGCTAGGTCAATGAAGACCAGGGCATACACCATACAGTACCAGGGCATACACCATATACAGTACCAGGGTATACACCATTATTTAACCAGGGTACTGTGGTACACCATATCTAACCGGTGCAAGAATGTGGCAGTGGCATCATTGGCATGCAGATCACCATAATCCAATAACAGAAGGAATGCAGCTCTCGACCGTTTTATTTTTTATTTATTTTACTTGGCGACAAAGGAAAAGCGGTAATTATTTCTAAAATAAAATCCTATAAGGCTTTACAAAGTCTTCAATATATGACTGACATTCCACTGTGACAATGCCATCGATTAAAAGACCTAAATAAATAGTTGTACTGGGAGTTAATGTATATCTTCTTCCTGAAATTGGAGAACAACCACGGTCTTGTTTTTGTGGCATTCGGGCAGTGCACAAGTTTCAAGCCAAGCTGTGGTAATTCCACCACATTAACCCATTCTGACCTGAGATCAGATTCTAAAAATGTCAGTCGTTCTTCGATTTTTCAAAAATAGCAGACCTACAAGCTCGTAGCGCGCCACTCGGTGGCGCGCTATGAGCTTGTAGATCTGCTATTTTTAAATAGCTAAAGCATAACGTGATGCTAACACCAAAATGGGTTCCCGCGCAAAATAGGTTAAAAGCACTCTGCAGATGCTCTAGAGACTGGCGCCAAGAGTGCCACCAAAATAAACAGTATCAGCTAATATACATAAAAATGGAAATATGCATTTAGTCCAAAAATATCATTATCAGATTGCTCCTCAGACCCGTCCCACAGTTACAACTTAACAAGTCCACACACGCCCACAATGTGTTTGAAAAAAGGGTGGTGCATATACTGTATGTACAGTATGTGTGTGTTCTGTACTTTGTCCTTTTAGACATTATAATAACATGTTTACTCACGCACGTACACACACACGCACGCACGCACGCACGCACGCACGCACGCACGCACACACACACACACACACACACACACACACACACACACACACACACACACACACACACACACACACACACACACACACACACACACACACACACACACACACACACACACACACACACACACACACACACACACACACACACACACACACACACACACACACAAACACACACACACACACACACACATACTTTTAACAGCACTATACCTCCCTTAATGTTACTGAGGTGGTGGGTATAATACAGTCTGGCACGTCTATCACACACGATGAGTGTCGGGGGCAGACAGGGCAGAAAGGGGGGACCCCCCTTATGGACACACAGACGGGGGGGGGGATATTATTAAACATATCAGACAGTATACATTTCCTAATGTACTGTATAGACTCCTTTCCCAAAAGGAGACAGCTATAACCTCCAGGAAAGACTGGTGGGGTAACAGGGGCCAGCAAGAGGCCCCTGTTACTCGCAAGAGGGCACCAAGCAAGCTACAGAACGTACAAATGAGCAATAGGCCTACTACCCCCTTACTATACCCCCTACTGCCCCCTTACTATACCCCCAGAGTCTCCCGGGACCGGGACCCGGACCCGAGGATGGGAGGAAGACAGACTCGCTAGGACAGATTCAACGGCAACAAGGACAGTGACACTGATGAATTGAACAAGGTGGACCCTCTTGTAAACAAGTGTAATGCTTAATTGGGTCGTCCACTCACAGTTAACAGTCTTTGTATTGAGTTTGTGCTTGAAATGTACTGTAATTCTGCAAACTGTTAATAAATATTTCAATCAATCAATCAAAAAACAGACGCTGAGAAGGATCGAACAAACCACCTCTGAGCAGGTTTTGTTTACCCAGTTGCCGTGATGGCAGCATTAACATAATTATAGTGACCTCCAGTGGTTACCGGAGAGGTTGCAGTCTCATAAACAGCTGTTTGCACAACAGTGTACAACAGACCTTTATACAACTGCACCTTGACAGCAATGTACTTTGACAGCTTTTTTCCCCCATACACCAAATCTCTACGGTAAGTAAAAAAAAAAAAAAAGAGAGGGAAACTGAGGGCCGCTCTTATCATCATATTCTCTATCATCTCATTCCGGCCCATCACAATTTGCGTCCTCACTTTTGTCTTCAATGTTTGTGTTTAAACAAACCTGGAAAGATGGGCATAGCCCCTAGAAAAATCACACTTGTGTGAAGTGAGTACATCACGTTCCGTGCTCAGCCAATCAGTTGAGCACATTGTCACTTAGTGACGTACACACACTGTGCATAGGAGGAGCCCCTCAAAAATTGGAATACTTCTTCCATCCCTGCTGACAACTAGAAAAGTGTTCTCCTCTGAGCACAGGTCTCCGCCAGGCTGGGTTGCCTTCTATACCAAGGGCCCTCAGACTATGGTGTCTTATAAACCCATGAGGGTTGGGCACAAGGTGTGCATGACACGAAAATAAATAAACAATCAATCAATCAAAAAACTATAGAAGGCAGCCACAGCCAATTGGAATGGGATCTCATACAGTTTGATCACATAACCCTGCCTAGAGATAATATGTACTGATTTGTGTGAGTTTTGGACAAAATCTGTAGTAGTAGCAGCAAAAATAAATATACTGACAAATAGTGTTGCCAACTACCTGAAATGTACCCAGTATGGGCACCCCTTCTTTCAGTTTTTCTCTCAGGCTGATACTGAAAAGCTGATGCCTTTATTACTAGTAGGTGTTAAGACTACTGTAACTACCAAAGAAAGTTGTAAAATTACAATACAGAATGCAATAGATGTCCTCACCAGGACACAGACATCACACCGGTCCGGCTACCTGTCACTTCTAGAATATATTTTAAGATTATAAATCACTTAATGCAGTGGTTTGCATTAAGTGGCCCAACCATCTGTGAATGTGGAGAAGAGGACCATACGATGCAGCACTAACTTGTCTGCCCTCTACTACCCAAACCTTGCAGCTTAAAAGATCTCGCAGACTTCAACAATAATGCAAAGGACTGTGTAAAGAAATGGGAAACTGTCATCTAACCACATGCTTCAGAGACACGAAAAGAAGAAGAAGTGGTTTTCAACCTCTTTTCATGTCGAGGCCCATTATTTACTCAGAATTTGATGACTTTCAGCCTTGCAGACCCAAAACTGGGTCTTATGTTATCGATAAGGTTTGTCCACAATTCCCTGCTGTATTGATGTTGGTACCACAGGAGAGATAACAGGCAAATGTTGATCAAAATAACAATTATTGACTTCTTGTAAATTAATTAATGCAGATGTTTAACAATAATTTAATTTTATAGGTTCATCATTTAGCTGGGGGACCACCTGGAACGTCCTCGAGGAGCACTAATGCATTGGCATTGCACAACAATACATGTCAGATCTGATGGAAAAGCATTAACCTAATCACTGAAGTCCTCGTTCAGTTATGACCCCAAACTCAATCTAGAATTCAATCTGAGAATGGCTGAATCAGTAGATATGTAAAGTGTAATCTTAAAACATATTTATTTTCCCTTGCTTATCACAATGATTGATTAAACTGACAGATATGCATTGGGGTTTCTTTTGGTTCCGTGCAGTTGATTTGCTTCTTTAATGTGCTTATTTCGTATCTTTTTATTTTTATGATCTTTCTTTTTTTGTGTAACACACTTTTACATCCTATGTATGAAAGGTGCTACAGTATATAAATTACACTTTTACATTCTATGTATGAAAGGTGCTATATAAATATACGATCAATATCATTATTTCAATGAAAAGTGTAAAGGGATGCCCAGAAAAAGGTACAATTTACAAAGCCCGGCCCTAACTGGGCCCTAACTGGGCCCTAACTGGGCCCTAACTGGGCCCTACCTACTGGGCTGGTCTGAGGCTTTACTTTAAAGCAATATGATTATATGAAGTAATAATTGTGACCCCCGTCCAAATCTCGATTGACCGCCCTTAGTCATTTCATCCTGGCCATCCTGGCCTGCCTACCCGGCCCAAAAACGTAAAGATTCAAAATTAAAAGGTCCATCCAAAGTCAAAGTCAAAGTCGTACCATTTGTGTCACACACCCTTTAGGGCGAGGTCGCTTCTTCTCGCCTTCGTCTTTGAGGGGAGGTCAATTCTGTGTCCTCTTTTCTCCAACAGCTGAATGATTCTTAAGAGGAAACATTTCTCACACTGAGAAATGTTGTACACACACACACACACACACACACACACACACACACACACACACACACACACACACAGAGTACATCAGTATTCTACATGAATATTTCAAATGGTGTGAGGTCTCCAGCTTCCCAGGAAACCCACCACTAGAGGGTAGCATAACCCAGACTCTGTGCATGCACGTGTGTGTGTGTGTGTGTGTGTGCCTGCGCGTCCATGTGTGTGAGAGAAGAGAGGCCCAACTCTTTGCTCAGTATTTATATCTCTGCCAAGCTTGTTTGTTTGATGGTGCATGTGTGTGTGTGTGTGTGTGTGTGTGTGTGTGTGTGTGTGTGTGTGTATGCATCATGCATGCGTGCATGCGTGTGTGTGTGTGTGTGTGTGTGTGTGTGTGTGTGTGTGTGTGTGTGTGTGTGTCATCTGACAAAAGCTCTATCCACCCATACTCCGCAGGGCTGCTTGTTCCCAGAGACCCAGAGATCCAGGACACCCAGTCTCTCGGCTGCCTCTATCCCAGACACAGCACCCTCAAAGCGGACGCCAAGCCTACCCAGCGCCCTTCGGCTCCTGGCTGTCATCTGTCTGGGCTCCTAGAATGGATTACTGACGGATGGTAGAACATAGACCTGTATGGAGATACTGCAGTGGTAAGAGAGGAGGAGAAGTGAAAGGATATTCAGAAGGCATATTAAATATAAAATAATAGAAAGCAGAGGTGCGCGTTAGAGATAGATATGTGCATCTCTTGCCCTGCATGGAACCGTTGAATTAAACTGTGAACATCCAGTTAACACTGGAAATCAACTGGTATTCTATCAGCAAACCTACTGGGAATATATAAAAGATAACACACTGCCAACATTATTCAATACTGGGGATTTACTGGAAAAACTCTCTGGAAAATACTGGACTCCACCTTGGAACAATTTAAAAACTTTTGGACATTGACTCACTCAGGATCGATTTTGTTTCTAAAGTCCTACCGACAACAATTACAACTCTTCTCAACACTACAATTATTAACTCCGTTCCATTGGGTTTCTATTCTATTGGACTTTGTAGGTTTGTATCCTCATTCTGACCAGTAACAACAACCCCGTCAACGTTTCAAGATGTGTCCGTCCGTGCGTCTGTGTCTGTTGCTGCTACTGCTGTCCGTCATCGTGTCTGTCACCGGTAGGAGGAGCGACAGACTGACAGACAGGTCTTCCTCCGCTCCGTCCTCCTCCTCCTCCCGGATCAAACTGGAGCCGTTCTGGAGCACCGAGACCCTCAGAACCCGCGGGGAGGAGGCGGACCTCCCGGTCCCCGAGCAGGACGTCCTGCTGTACGACCCGTCCGAGCCGGACGTGGGACACCGGCGCTCGGCCCGCAGCGCCGAGCAGGACGAGGAGCCGCAGTCCACCTTCGGCCAATCGTACGAGAACGACTCCGTGACCACGCCCCTGCACGACACCGAGTTGGCCAACGCCACCCAAGTGACGCCCGCCAACGATGAGGTCGACGACGATGAAAACGGCGACCGCCGCGGCAACGGGTCCGTCCCGGGCCTCTTCAACCCGTTCTACCCGATGGCGGAGGGCTCCTACGTGGCGTACGCCGTCCTGTTCCTGGGCGGGCTGGTGCTGGCGGTGGGCGTGGTGGGCAACATGGCCGTCATGTGCATCGTCTGGAACAACTACTACATGAGGTCGGCCTGGAACTACCTGCTGGCCAGCATGGCCTTCTGGGACTTCCTGGTGCTGGTGCTGTGTCTTCCGGTGGTCGTCATCAACCAGCTCTCTCACAGGAGGATCCTGGGCGACATCACCTGCCGCATGGTGCCGTACATGGAGGTGGGTCGGTGGGGGGCAGAGAAGAGCTTTTAGTGGATGTTGTTATCTCTGCCTGGTCCAAAAGGCTGGGAGGCAGAGATCAGATATGTTTTTCAAATCAGCCTCATGGTGGTGCTATAACAAGTCGCTTCATATTTTGCCTATACCACTTGCATGGTATGTCATGTATTTTCCCCCTGAACTCCTTTGATCGTATATCCAACTCCCCCCCATCCACTTCTGCCTGATAACATTTTCTGCCACTTTATTTTCTTTTGTCACACAAATCAGTACACATAATATGACTTTTCATGTGCCATTCTGATTGGCTTCCAAAAGTTTGCAGGAGGGGCCCCGATTTGCAAGAAAATGACCCAGCCCCGCCTGGTGGAGATCTGCCCTCTGAGGAGCACACCTTTCTAGTTAACCACTTGACCACTCAGTAGTGACTAGTGGTCTGCTCTTTTGTCTCTTTAGAATCTCTTCACCAAAATAAAGTTGATCTACAGCTGCATATTGCAACGCGTTGTGAGCTTGAAGATCAGGCATTTTCAGAATAGGGACGCGAGAGTTTACATCATTACTGGATGACAACGATGAGGTGGACGTGCAGTCGTGCACTCAACTGAATCTCTGTCATGAATCAAATCAGAGCATCATTAGCTGTTTATATGTTCAGGTGGAATTAGTTTGAAACATTTTGTTGGCTTTTCTTAAAAGTAATACTGGAGACTGAAGCAGATCTCATATTGACAGATTGTCAGGTTGTCATTGTTGACTGCCTGCTGAGACTCTAGCTGACTAGTCACTGGGAGCTGACCAGTACAACCACAGTCTTCTACTGTTGGGAGCTGACCAGTACAACCACAGTCCTCTACTGTTGTACTGGGAGCTGACCAGTACAACCACAGTCTTCTACTGTTGGGAGCTGACCAGTACAACCACAGTCTTCTACTGTTGGGAGCTGACCAGTACAACCACAGTCTTCTACTGTTGGGAGCTGACCAGTACAACCACAGTCTTCTACTGTTGGGAGCTGACCAGTACAACCACAGTCCTCTACTGTTGGGAGCTGACCAGTACAACCACAGTCTTCTACTGTTGTACTGGGAGCTGACCAGTACAACCACAGTCTTCTACTGTTGTACTGGGAGCTGACCAGTACAACCACAGTCCTCTACTGTTGGGAGCTGACCAGTACAACCACAGTCTTCTACTGTTGTACTGGGAGCTGACCAGTACAACCACAGTCTTCTACTGTTGTACTGGGAGCTGACCAGTACAACCACAGTCCTCTACTGTTGTACTGGGAGCTGACCAGTACGACCACAGTCCTCTACTGTTGGGAGCTGACCAGTACAACCACAGTCCTCTACTGTTGGGAGCTGACCAGTACAACCACAGTCCTCTACTGTTGTACTGGGAGCTGACCAGTACAACCACAGTCCTCTACTGTTGTACTGGGAGCTGACCAGTACGACCACAGTCCTCTACTGTTGTACTGGGAGCTGACCAGTATACGACCACAGTCCTCTACTGTTGGGAGCTGACCAGTACAACCACAGTCCTCTACTGTTGTACTGGGAGCTGACCAGTATACGACCACAGTCCTCTACTGTTGGGAGCTGACCAGTACAACCACAGTCCTCTACTGTTGTACTGGGAGCTGACCAGTACAACCACAGTCCTCTACTGTTGTACTGGGAGCTGACCAGTACGACCACAGTGTTCTACGTTTGATCACAATAGATACAACAACACAGTGGACATATTGGTAGGGGCGAGCGAGCCCCACCTCGTAATCAGTGGAGTAAAATAACTAACATGTACTTAAGTACAATTTTGAGGTATTTGTTGCGACCGAAGGTTGCAACAAATGTGTCGGCACCATCAGTGTGTGTGTCGTGACATCATGTGACATCATCAGGGATGGAGATGTGGAGATGATGTCATAGTAACCCTTAAAGATGTGGAGACCCTGTTGTCATAGTAACCCATAGAAGATGTGGAGACCCTGTTGTCATAGTAACCCATAGAAGATGTGGAGACCCTGTTGTCATAGTAACCCTTAAAGATGTGGAGACCCTGTTGTCATAGTAACCCTTAAAGATGTGGAGACCCTGTTGTCATAGTAACCCTTAAAGATGTGGAGACCCTGTTGTCATAGTAACCCTTAAAGATGTGGAGACCCTGTTGTCATAGTAACCCTTAAAGATGTGGAGACCCTGTTGTCATAGTAACCCTTAAAGATGTGGAGACCCTGTTGTCATAGTAACCCTTAAAGATGTGGAGACCCTGTTGTCATAGTAACCCTTAAAGATGTGGAGACCCTGTTGTCATAGTAACCCTTAAAGATGTGGAGACCCTGTTGTCATAGTAACCCTTAAAGATGTGGAGACCCTGTTGTCATAGTAACCCTTAAAGATGTGGAGACCCTGTTGTCATAGTAACCCTTAAAGATGTGGAGACCCTGTTGTCATAGTAACCCTTAAAGATGTGGAGACCCTGTTGTCATAGTAACCCATAGAAGATGTGGAGATGATGTCATAGTAACCCATAGAAGATGTGGAGATGATGTCATAGTAACCCATAGAAGATGTGGAGATGATGTCATAGTAACCCATAGAAGATGTGGAGATGATGTCATAGTAACCCATAGAAGATGTGGAGATGATGTCATAGTAACCCATAGAAGATGTGGAGATGATGTCATAGTAACCCATAGAAGATGTGGAGATGATGTCATAGTAACCCATAGAAGATGTGGAGATGATGTCATAGTAACCCATAGAAGATGTGGAGATGATGTCATAGTAACCCATAGAAGATGTGGAGATGATGTCATAGTAACCCATAGAAGATGTGGAGATGATGTCATAGTAACCCATAGAAGATGTGGAGATGATGTCATAGTAACCCATAGAAGATGTGGAGATGATGTCATAGTAACCCATAGAAGATGTGGAGACCCTGTTGTCATAGTAACCCATAGAAGATGTGGAGACCCTGTTGTCATAGTAACCCATAGAAGATGTGGAGACCCTGTTGTCATAGTAACCCATAGAAGATGTGGAGACCCTGTTGTCATAGTAACCCATAGAAGATGTGGAGACCCTGTTGTCATAGTAACCCATAGAAGATGTGGAGACCCTGTTGTCATAGTAACCCATAGAAGCGACTTCGTCGCTTCTCGCCCTCAGGCGTCTTACTGTACATACTTTAGTTGAGTGTGTCCAATTTCCAATAATTACGTCTAATCCACTACATCTCGGAACCAAATATTGTTCTTTTACTCCACTACATTTATTTTGTTACTAGTTACTTTGTAGATTTTGATTATTTTTACAAAACATAGTGATACGGGGAGCGCACGCTTTTCCGACACACCAACGGTCCGAAGCGCGGGGACATGCGATGCAATGGTACAAAATGCGAGTACTTTTTCCACCACTGCTTCTAATACATTTCAAGCGGTTTGATTTGTTACAATTATCAGACATGTAGCCTAATGAATATGGTTTTAAATATGGTTACAATTATCAGACATGTAGCCTAATGAATATGGTTTTAAATATGGTTACAATTATCAGACATGTAGCCTAATGAATATGGTTTTAAATATGGTTACAATTATCAGACATGTAGCCTAATGAATATGGTTTTAAATATGGTTACAAATATCAGACATGTAGCCTAATGAATATGGTTTTAATTATGGTTACAAATATCAGACATGTAGGCTAATGAATATGGTTTTAATTATGGTTTAGGTCTTCATAGTACCAAAACATCTTTACTTATTTGATAATAATGGTTAAACTAAATCAAGTGAGGGGCGCCCAGATTTGGGGGGGCATGTTGATGTTCTCATGACCGTGAAAAATGTAAATGTAATAAATCAGCGAGATGACGTCACTGATTATTTAGCTAGGCCTACCCTAAACAAACATTAAAGTCCATAGCCTTGGCTGGCACAAATTACACCATAATTTACCCTAAACAAACATAAAGTCCATAGACTTTGGCTGGGATGGGAAATGTATAATTAGTGACAAACATTAAAACTCCATATGACGTAATTTCAGAAATTCATGCATTGGAGGGGCTAGCATCCCTCAAAAACGTTTTGGTCTCATTCGACTCAAGACATATTTCTTGCAGTGGAGTTATGGCAAGTTGCCCCAACCATATGGTGGCGAGGTACCATCCCTGTGGCCAATGCGTTGCACTGGGAGCTGACCAGTACAACCACAGTCTTCTACTGTTGTACTGGGAGCTGACCAGTACAACCACAGTCTTCTACTGTTTTACTGGTAGCTGACCAGTACAACCACAGTCTTCTGCTCTTGTACTGGGAGCTGACCAGTACAACCACAGTCTTCTACTGTTTTACTGGGAGCTGACCAGTACAACAACGTGATCTACTGTTGTACTGGGAGCTGACCAGTACAACCACAGTCTTATACTGTTTTACTGGGAGCTGACCAGTACAACCACAGTCTTCTACTGTTGTACTGGGAGCTGACCAGTACAACCACAGTATAATAGTGTAACATCCTTCTAGGGTAACCTCTCTGGGCATAACATTGTTCTCTGTGTCTCTCTACAGGTAACCTCTCTGGGCATAACATTGTTCTCTGTGTCTCTCTACAGGTAACCTCTCTGGGCATAACATTGTTCTCTGTGTCTCTCTACAGGTCACCTCTCTGGGCATAACGTCCTTCTCTCTGTGTGTGTTGGGCGTGGACCGGTTCACGGCAGCGACCAGCTCCTCGGCGCCCAAGGCTCGGAGGGTGGCGCGCTGTCGCTCCGTCTTCCTCCAGCTGCTGCCGGTGTGGCTGACGGCGCTGATGCTGTCCAGCCCCGAGCTGTTCCTGTGGCAACTGAGCCGGACGGAGTCTCCGTCCTCCGGGGCGCTGGTGGACTTCTGTTCCCTCACGCCGTCCTCTCCTCTCTCGCTCTACCTGCCTGACTATCTGCATTCACTGCTGCTGAGGTACCATCAGGTAAAACATCCTCCACACGACACATGCACTGAGGTACCACCAGGTAAAACATCCTCCACACGACACACGCACTGAGGTACCACCAGGTGACATCCTCCACACGACACACGCACTGAGGTACCACCAGGTAACATCCTCCACACGACGCACGCACTGAGGTACCACCAGGTAACATCCTCCACACGACGCACACACTGAGGTACCACCAGGTGACATCCTCCAGTCCACACGCACGCACTGAGGTACCACCAGGTAACATCCTCCAGTCCACACGACACACTGAGGTACCACCAGGTAACATCCTCCACACGCCGCACGCACTGAGGTACCACCAGGTAACATCCTCCACACGACGCACACACTGAGGTACCACCAGGTAACATCCTCCACACGACGCACACACTGAGGTACCACCAGGTAACATCCTCCAGTCCACACGCACACACTGAGGTACCACCAGGTAAAACATCCTCCACACGACACACGCACTGAGGTACCACCAGGTATAACATCCTCCACACGACGCACACACTGAGGTACCACCAGGTAACATCCTCCAGTCCACACGCACACACTGAGGTACCACCAGGTAAAACATCCTCCACACGACACACGCACTGAGGTACCACCAGGTATAACATCCTCCACACGACACACACACTGAGGTACCACCAGGTAACATCCTCCAGTCCACACGCACACACTGAGGTACCACCAGGTAACATCCTCCACACGACACACACACTGAGGTACCACCAGGTAACATCCTCCACACGACACACGCACTGAGGTACCACCAGGTAACATCCTCCACACGACGCACACACTGAGGTACCACCAG
The DNA here is from genome assembly GCF_963924005.1 of Protomyctophum bolini. NCBI lineage: Eukaryota > Metazoa > Chordata > Actinopteri > Myctophiformes > Myctophidae > Protomyctophum > Protomyctophum bolini. The sequence goes on from NC_137866.1 coordinate 5,228,553, forward strand.
GTAACATCCTCCAGTCCACACGCACACACTGAGGTACCACCAGGTAACATCCTCCACACGACACACACACTGAGGTACCACCAGGTAACATCCTCCACACGACACACGCACTGAGGTACCACCAGGTAACATCCTCCACACGACGCACACACTGAGGTACCACCAGGTAACATCCTCCACACGACACACGCACTGAGGTACCACCAGGTAACATCCTCCACACGACACACACACTGAGATACCACCAGGTATAACATCCTCCACACGCACGCACTGAGGTACCACCAGGTATAACATCCTCCAGTCCACACGCACACACTGAGGTACCACCAGGTAACATCCTCCACACGCACGCAACGCCCAACTCTCTTCTATATTTACTGCACCCAATGAACTGTGCTGAATTGACACTGAAAAATAATCACACTTTTGTGTGAAGTGAGGTGGCGCACACTGTATTTATATCGGTCACATGATGTCTTATACGTTATCTTTTAGTGCCCAAAGGTCCATAGACCTGGCTGGCTTGACATAAATTAGGGGCCTGATCTACAGTATATTAACCTATACATTACCCATGCGTGTGTGTGTGTGTGTGTGCGCGCGCGCGCGCGTGTGTGTGTGTGTGTGTGTGTGTGTGTGTGTGTGTGTGTGTGTGTGCGTGCGTGCGTGCGTGCGTGCGTGCGTGCGTGCGTGCGTGCGTGCGTGCGTGCGTGTGTGTGTGTGTGCGTGCGTGCGCCAGGCTCGCATGTGGTGGTGTTTCGGCCTGTACTTCTGCCTGCCGGTGCTCTTCACCGTGCTGTGCCAGCTGGCCACCTGCAACGTCAACACCGACTACGACTCCACGCACAAGAAGCGCAAGACGGCGTGCGGCGACGACCCGCTGTCGGGCCAGAAGCGCGCGCAGCACCAGTCGGCGGAGCGCCAGCTGGGCTGCACCGTGCTGGCGCTGGCCGTGGTGTACGGCGTGTGCGTGCTGCCCGAGCACGTGTGCAACATCACGCTGGCGTACGCCGGCGTGGCCGTCTCCGCGGACACGGCGGCCATGTTGGCGCTGTTGCATCACTTCCTGCTCTTCTTCAAGTGCTCCGTGACGCCGGTGCTGCTGCTGTGTCTCTGCAAGGTACGTACACCTCTGATGCAATGAATCACACTTGTGTGAAGTGAGGGGGCGCCCACTGTATTTATATGGGCCACATGACGTCTTTACGTCGTCTTTTAGTCCATAAACTTGGCTCGCAAACAATTTACGTCATAAGTGCTCTAAACAAACATTAAAGTCCATAGACTTGGCTGGCAAAGTTCTCTAAGGTTTAAACAAACATAGATTTGACTGCCACATGACATAATCTTCAAAAGCCACCATTGGATTGGAGGGGATAGTGCACCTAAATAAACATTCACATATACAGTCAAATACAGACATTAGACAGACAGTATAGGAAAGCTGAGAGGGAGACAGTCAGTGTAGGAGAGAAGATGGACAGTATAGGACAGTTGAGAGACAGACAGTGTAGGACAGGAGAGACAGACAGTAGGAAAGCTGAGAGGGAGACAGTCAGTGTAGGAGAGAAGATGGACAGTATAGGACAGTTGAGAGGGAGACAGTGTAGGAGAGACAGACAGTAGGAAAGCTGAGAGGGAGACAGTCAGTGTAGGAGAGAAGATGGACAGTATAGGACAGTTGAGAGGGAGACAGTGTAGGGCAGGAGAGACAGACAGTAGGAAAGCTGAGAGGGAGACATTGTAGGAGAGAAGATGGACAGTATAGGACAGTTGAGAGGGAGACAGTGTAGGACAGGAGAGACAGACAGTAAGGAAGCTGAGAGGGAGACAGTCAGTGTAGGAGAGAAGATGGACAGTATAGGACAGTTGAGAGGGAGACAGTGTAGGAGAGAAGATGGACAGTATAGGACAGTTGAGAGGGAGACAGTGTAGGACAGGAGAGACAGACAGTAAGGAAGCTGAGAGCTAGGAGACAGTGTCCTATACAAGTCAAGATGATATTTGCAACAGTAGTCTACTACAAAATAAATCTAAGAATATTTCTGTCTGTCTGTCTGTCTGTCTGCCTGCCTGCCTGCCTGCCTGCCTGCCTGCCTGTCTGCCTGTCTGTCTGTCTGTCTGCCTGCCTGTCTGTCTGTCTGTCTGTCCGTCAGGCTCTAGGCCAGCACTTCATGGACTGTTGCTGCTGCTGCTGTCAGGAGTGTCACGCAGCCACGCCCCCGGGGTCACCGTGCTCCGCCCAGGTCAAGCTGAAGACAGCCAGTGAGGTGGCTTCGTCCTCCATCTTCTTTGACAAGGCTAAAGAAACGTCTGCCATCTTGTCCATGTCCAGCTAGACTCCTCTTTCTCTCTCTCTCTCTCTCTCTCTCTCTTTCGATGAATTCATTTATCCATTATTTTATCCATTCCATGATTATCTTCTTCAGTCGTCCATTCAACCATTGCCTTTCTTTCTCCATCTATTATCCCATGCAGTATTCCTGTCGTTGCTTCTCTTTCCCATCATTTATTTCTTTCTTTGCTCTTTCTCTTTCTCCATAATATCTCCTTCCGCCCATCAATCCATGATCCCTCCTACTTTCTCTGTCTCTCTCTATTAGGAGATCAGTGGATGGACATTCCTGGCTGTGCAGGAAGAGATGTTTAGCGCGTGGTTTGTTATTTTCTTTTCTAAGTGTGGATGTGACGTGGAATTGAGAGATGGATAGAAGAGAGACCTTCCCTCCCTGTGCATTAAAAAAACCAACATTGAAGTATGATGTAGATTCCAACTTGATAGAAAAGAGCTGTTCCCTACTGCTTCCTGGCGATTGGTCAGAAATCAGAATGGGGTAGAAGCACAGTGAATAGAAAGGACACTTTGTGATTTTGAGAGAAAAGTGTTCAGCAACGTTAAGCTACACGACCAAAACCTCTTACTTTAGCATAAGTCTATATATTTAATTAAGCCTAATTGCCTAACCCTGATAGGAGCAAAGCATTTAATCATTAACTGCTCCAGTGAAGCTGTTCAACGGTCAACAGCAACAGGCTAGTCGTATTGAGCAGCTCCCTGATATAACCCAATGAACTGTAATAAATGTCTTTTCTATTCATCGTTTTTCTACAAAGAATTTCCGTGACTGCCAGTAAAATCAAGTCAATGTTTTACGAAAGGAAGGGAGGGAGGAGGAAACGAGGGAAGGAGGAAACGAGGGAAGGAGGGAGGGTTGTAAAGTGAACAGTGTGTCCATCCACGTCTTTATATACAGGAAGTGGAGAGACATTATAGAAAGTAAAACAGTGTTAACGACGTCCTTGCAGACTGCAGGTGCGTCTTTGGAAAAATTGCATCCGTCTGCAAGGACCTTTAAGGTCTTTAATCACCGGGAGCGTGACGAGTGAAAGATCAGAAAGTGTGTCAATATTTTTGTCTCATTCAAACAGATTGAAAAAATCAACCTATAGCTAATGAAAATAGTGTCACTCCCTCACTGTTCTGTTTGGAATGTACTCATCATGACATCACAGGCTCTGAGACAAAAAGAGAAAAGAAAAAGAACAAGAAAAACAAGCGCTGGTGTTTAAGGACCGTTAGACTGTCAGACGAAACATGTGGAAATAAAAGTGAAATTGATGAATGTTGCTTTGTATTTGAATAGTTCACTAATTAGTGAAGGGAAGTGAAACCAGATCATCACTGTTTCTCTCTTTGTCGTATTGTGTTCTTTGCTATGTTGTTATTCAACAGTGTTTAATGTACAAACCTATGGAAACACATACAGATTATAGTGGAACATGGACTGAATGTATAATGGATTTAGACGGGTGTAAGAACACAATCTAGTGGATTTATGATTCATAATGCTGTTTTCACACTCTTGTGTAAGTACTTTATCTACTGCTGTATAGGACCCCATGACATAATTTACAGTAGGGATTAATGTATATATACATACAATACAGTGAACACACACCACATTGTAATGTAATGCAAGTAATGTTATTTATCAGAGCCATCTGCCTTAGCGGTTAGATCAAGTTGTAGATTACAAATATTTATGCAAACAAAGGTACCACTGATTCACACATTATTGATCTGATATGCTTCGATGTTAGCCATGAGGTTTTATGCTGAACAAGCTTCAATCCGGAACTCTTAATAATATTATTAATCAATCTGTGCGGTAGAGCCCGGGACCAAAACCTTTCTAAAGATACCTAAACATTTATTTTCTAATTTATGCAATTTCTTAGATTTTTATTAGATATCTAGACAAGTCTTCATTGAATTTGTTTTTAATACATGGACATTTTGTCACGTCACTCAGTCACTGGGTTTCACAGTGAGCCTATGGGCACACTTTAGATTCCATGCGCGGACAGAAGAAGCTGTGTTTTGCGTCATTTCCGGTTTTGTTTAGACAGCTGGTGGATGGAAAAGAAGCTCCACCCCCGCGGCAGGTTGCCGCTGGGGCAATCTGTTCCGGGAATCTGGCCGACGCGGCAACCTGCCACGTGGGTGGAGCTTCTTAGATGTGCCCATATAGAGCGCCGCAGTCCCTCCCCCTTTCAGAAAAGCGAGTGGCCCAGGAAATGAAACCACCATGCATTCTTCTATCGGCACTTCTAATATAATTTATTTAAAGACGGTTACGCCGCGGACAAAGACAACTCGGATCGTGACGAATCATGACAATGAACACAATGTTTTGGGCCGAAAAACAAAACAAAGTGTTGTTCTTTTCTTCTTTCTTTTCTTTTCTTTTCTTCCGTCTTTAAATAAATTATATTAGAAGTGCCGATGGAAGAATGCATGGTGGTTTCATTTCCTGGGCCACTCGCTTTTCTGAAAGGGGGCGGACCCCTAGTATCATCGGTAACACCTGTGAAGGAAGTATAGGGAAGGGACCTATATGTGTTCTTTCCAAAATGGCGTGTGTACATACTACATTGCCTCTTGGATGAGCGGTAGAAATGTGGTCTCTCCTGCGTTAGATCTAACTAGAGACATCATACATTCCTGTTCTTATAACCACATATGGAGCTGTTTTTGTTTATGCAGAATTGTTGATGAATTACTGATTGGCAACCTTTTTCATTTAAAACATCCTCTGTTTGGTAAGATTGTCTCTACCAACTGTAAAATGTGCAGTGCAAATACACTGTCAAATATGCAGTGCTAATTTAACTCTCTTAAAACCACATTGAGAACCAGTTGGTTGACTAATCAAATTCAATCAAATGTCTGCAGTTTAATTCAGGACACAAACATCAAAGATTATTTTCATTGGTTTCTAATGTATGATTGAAGTTCAGGAAGAATACAAAACAAATGTTGAATGTTTATGTTATGTATATGATAGGATATACGATAACCAGATTACAACATTCTAACTATTAGTATTACAGCAAACTGATTTAAGATTACATTTATTACATGGTTGTGATTAATTGTGAATACATTTTGATTCTTTTGACATCTGAAGGGGCATCATCAATAATAACAATTTTAAACAACTTTGAAACACATATTATTGCAATTTGCACAAAATACCACCATTTCAGGCTCATTTAATATGTTTTGGAGGTAATGTAATCCTAAAGTAAATGTAATCGGAGATGTAAAGAATAGAAGATGAATCACTTAACACAAAGTTAATTGTTTAAGTTTAATCTTTAAGTAAAAGATTAAAGTGTGATGTCCCTTTAAATTTCATCCTGTGAATAAATGAATGACCAGAAATCCAGAAAAAAAAATGGCATCCATGTCACATGACATGAATCAACCAATCAGATGTAGCGGTGATAATTTATCAATAAAGGTTTTGTAATGTGTGGATATGGTATATGTTTTGAAATAAAATATAAAATGTGGCTGTCAGTGAGACCCACCCAGATGCTAATGATTAATAATTAGAGCTATACTTTCCCAATGGCATGTAAGAAAAGGCTTATTGAAGCAGTCTTTCTTTCTGTGCTGGACTATGGAGATGGAGCGGTGCCCGTTGGAGCCTCTACGACCAGAGCGGTGCCCATTGGAGCCTGCAGGAAATACAGGCTCCAGTGACTGCCTCACACTAAAGGTCCCCAATGAGAAAACTGACCTGGGATTGGGAAACTGTTTTAGTGCCCCAACCTGACCTACAGCTTAAATCAATATGATACAGAACATGATATGGAAAGTGTCAAGTTTTCGCACCCTATACATTCACGTTGTGGGTGGCTTTTGGGAGAGAGATACAGACAGGACCCGGGTGATTAGTCCACAGGATTATTATTGTCCATCTTATTAAAAAGCTGTCCATGGCACAAATAGTATAGACTAGTTCTCTGTACGGATTATAAATACCATGGACACATTTGCGTCAAAAGAAAACATTGTGCTGAAGTTAGTTTCCAATTTGTTTTAATTTATTTTAATTTCTTTGGAGCTGAGTGGAACGCTGAGCGGAGAGAAGCAAACCAAGGTGAGGTGTGGAGAGATTTTTCATGGAACACCGGGAAGCTGTGCAGTGGAGCGTGAAAAGTGCCAGTGCCTCCCGAGCACGGAGAGGCATTTCCCCCACGCTCCACTGCACTCACATGCTCTGTGGGAGACCCCCGTCACTGAACAAACACTCTACTTACTTCCATTGAGACGTGAAAGTCCAGCTCCACACCAATGCGTCGGTTGCAACTTGCAACCAGACGTGAGACATTTCAGTGGTCTGAATTGGCAGGTCAGTAGTTTTGGGATAATTTAAAGAAAAAAACTTGAAAGCAGTGACGACTGTCCGTCGACTACCTTTTTTCACTGACGAAAACAAAATAATACCTAAATAAAAAAGGAGCTATATGATGACTAAAACTAAGACAAAATATATTGACAATTTCAACAACAAATACAAACCAGACTGAAATGTTAGTGGGGGACTAGTGGAGAAAAGATACAGTAGAATAACAAAAAGACGAGTTATCTTAAAAAAGAATACAACTTATCAACTAGTCAACTAGTACCAACAAGGTCGGTAGTGGATTTACTATAGTTGCTTAATGACCTACTTTGCGTACGTCCCGTTTGATGCGTATGTATCGTAGCAGCATATGACGTCAGGGTATAACTGGTACAACTAGCTCTCAATGATGACGTAATAAAGATGTGGATTAAAGGACCCCAATGCCAGGGTGTAATTGGTTTTCCATGGTGACGTAATGACGATATGTTTTAGTGTCGGGAGGATTAAAGGTAATGCCCCTATGGTATACATGTATGTAATCTGACACCACTGCCATATCAAGCACAAGTAGTCATTACGTCATACGGCGTCATACACATCAAACGGCGACATACGCATTGAAGCACCGGACGGAAACTATTACTTGCGCGCTCTGTTTGCACAAGTAACTAAACTAGACTGTGACTAAATCAAAATCTGCTGCCAAAGTGAACACTGGTTGAAAGTGGTTGCAAGTTGCATTGCAAGTCATTGGCGTGGCAGACTGGGCTTTAGACCCTGGTGTCAGGTAGTAGGACACCCACTGGTTGAAAAGTAGTACTGCCTCAGGCACATACGACCACATATATATTTATGATAAAAATAAGAACATAATGGTGTGTTAAAATTGATTTTTTTTTACTTGCCACGGATGTCTTTGCCACAGTCTTTGGCACATTTATTCCGACAATGTACGGACACGACAATGTACAATGTACGGACAGTACATTCATGATCCCGGTTCCCAAACAACCACATCTCAAATATGAATGAACTATTTTTAAACGGTTCCAAAGTGTTTTCAACCCCAGCGGAGAAGCTCGACGCGCTCTCAGAATATCAATGGAGTCACACTACAGCCGTCCCCATGGTTTCCTTAGCACTGCTTCATGTCTGCGTGTGTGTGTGTGTGTGTGTGTGTGTGTGTGTGTGTGTGTGATGAGCTTGCTCGCCCACAGACACACACACACACACGCACACACACACACACACACACACACACACACACACACACACACACACACACACACACTGGTTACCATCGGCAACCCCTCAAGGGAGGATTTACAAATGTATTGGGATAGAGAGAGAATGGTGGGGAGGGCGGGTGGGGAGGAGTGGTTGATGAAGGAATGAGCGGAACACAGATTCTAAGTAAGATAAAACAAAGACAGAGAGGCAGACAAATTATAGAATGAGAGAGATAGTTATAAAGATAGTGGATATAGAGATGGAGGACTAGTAGACACAGACTTTTCATTAGCAGTGTAAAGAGTTCTACACTCTAAACAGACCACCTCTGTTCTCTAATGAACACACACACACACACACACACACACACACACACACTAATTATGAGGTTCTACTCACGCAACCGAACTCTCACACAGCAACGGGAGAGGGGGGGGGGGGGGATAAAGCTCTGATGAAGAGGAGAGAATTTATATTCTGATGGAGGTACCATAAGGAGAGAGAGAGAGAGAGATAGAGAGAGTGTCATGACATGTGACAGAGAGGGCATGTGGTGACCTTTCTTTTTAAATATAAATATTATGCGACGTCAGCACAGTGTCATTTGTACTCACATACTGTAGCTTCCTTTGATGTGAAAAATCTAATAAATTAAATATACAATATTTGCCCTGATATCAAGTGGCAGATTTCCTGATTAGAATAATCCCTCCAAAGTCCAAAGGCTTACACATACAGTATGGAGCCGAGACCTTTTCTAAATAGTGCGGAGGAAATTTCAGAAGTTTTATTATAGCTTCACCCAGCTGATGTATGGCAGCTCAGACGGTCGTCATGCACGGAGCGCCACTTCCAACACAGACACGTTGTTGAGCTGGCCGGGAGTGACCCGGGAGTGACCATCTGATTAGCAGACGGCCTCTGTCCCTCTCACTGCACTCAGCTATGGCCATGTCAGCAGAAAATTGTCTCTTTTGCTCTAATTGTGCCCCCTCAGAATCTTGGCGTGCACGATGATGCCCCGGTGTGTCTGATCACTGTCAGATCACATTCTGTCTGCAACGCTCCACAGAGTCCTCTCAACCAGGGACAGGAGTTCCATGGAGGAAGGACATGGCCTCTGTGGCCCCTCGGTTTAGCCTTCTAGTCCCTAAAATGTTATCCTCGCATTCTGTGCTCAGCCAATCACATCGTCGTTATGGGGTACAAACAAACAAAGCTGGACATAGGAGGGGCTAGTTCCCCTCATAAAGGGTAGGGTTGGGTTAATAGGAGGGGCTAGTTCCCCTCATAAAGGGTAGGGTTGGGATACTTTAGGGTTTTAAAGAGTCCAGTTCCCATTCCTTAAAGGGGGTGTCAGTGATTTCAGTCAAAAACCCTTAGGTTTCGTTTTTGCCTTGGGACACAAGCTTTCATCCAATCAGGATAACAAAAACGAAACCTAAGGTTTTTTGACCCCCAGGGGTTAACTGGGGACAGGGAGGAACTCCTTATATGGTCAGCACACTCTATAGTAGAGAGGATTATCACAACAAAACAAAAAAATAAGTGATATTTGAATTAAGTGAAATCACTGACTCTACCTTTAACACGGTTCCCTTTTAAGGTATATTCAGTGATTTCACTTAATTCAAATATCACTTCTTTCTTCGTTTTGTTGTGATAATCCTCCCTTCTATAGAGAGTGCTGACCATATAAGGACTTCCTGTCCAGTCCCCAGAGAACCCCTGGTGGTTTTTGGCTAGGTGACCCAACCTTCATCCAATCAGGATAGAGACGGAACGTTCCGGATCCCAGCCAGGCCACAGTGGCCTTAACCCATTTTCGACTGAGGTCGATACAAAAAAGGCTTCTAAATCATTTTTCTGAATCATTTTTCAGAAAAACCCATGTTTCTATGTGAGTGGTGCTCAACCTTTTTCATGTCAAGGACCCCCAGAATTATCTCTATTGGGACACGGACCCCCATCTCAAAATATGTAGTCCCAGGGAGGAACCCCCCAGAAGCAAATATTTTAATGAAAAATGTTCGCTCTGAAATATATATTCAAATATCTGTGCCACATTTTCATGATTTTTCAAAAATAGCAGAACTACAAGCTCGTATGAGCTTGTAGATTGCTATTTTTCAACAGCTAAAGTATAACATAATAATGCTACAAACACCAAAAGGGGTTCCCGCCTAAAATGGGTTAATGCCCTGCACTGTCCCAGCTTTGATGTCCTCTTTCCCATGAAATGAGTTTTTAGACCATCTAAATTCTTAACTCCCTCTGACTCACCATCTTCAAACTATTCCAGTGACTGCATAGTCTGTTGTGATATACAACAGTTGTGTTTCCCAGTCACGCTTTAAGAATACACAGTAGTTGCCACATTCATCCATTATATGCCAGGAAGATATTGAAGTGTGCATATAAGAGTGGTATAACGTGTTATCTCTGAAGTGTTTCATATAACACTGGCATGCTGCTGAGCTACACCCTGTGAATTGAGTTGAATGTTTGTCATTACAAAGTTAAAACAACCCCTAACCTAAGGG
>NC_137866.1:5244029-5249029 GCF_963924005.1 Protomyctophum bolini
ATAATCCCCATAGGGGGATTTTAGATCGCCTCATATATAAGAACTGTGTTTGAAAAATAAACATGTCACCCCGGCCGCTTCACTCATATGGATATTATTAAGAATCTACCTGACAGAGAAAACGCTGACGTTACTCCTACTGCATTAGTTACATTTTCGCAAGAAACAAGACTGTATCATATAATATGAGTGACTGACTGTTGTAGACGATACAGAGACACCTCCAATAACGCAGAGACAGCTTTCTGGACCACAACACTTATATGAAACGATTTTAAGATGAGCCCATGTTATTCTCCATAGAGAAATTACTCCCGCGAACCAGCGGGAATCGAAGGGATGAGCGAGTTACGTCAGGACTTTAGAACCAGGGGAATCGAAGGGATGAGCGAGTGACGTCAGGAGTCAGGACTTTGGTGCTCTATACCTCATGGTCATGTTAAATGGTATGAAATGGAAGTCAGATCTGATGCACACCAAAGTGGGGGCCCTCGAAAAGATAAATGTCAAGAATCAATCACTGTACTAAAATGAAATACAGTGTACTATGTATGTACGCTTTTCTTCATAGTCTTTTTAATTAGTATCATACACAAGCATGTTTCTATTAAAACACATTTATATCAACAGAATTCAAACAAATTAAGTACCAACAGATTAAGGAACATAGCGGTGGTCTGGCAACGTGACTCACGGTACACTCGACATTCACCCATTCTGACCTGAGATCAGATTCTAAAAAATGTCCGTTTGAAAATGACAGTTTTCTGAAAAAGCTATGTTTCTATGTCAGTCGTTCTTCGATTTAAAAAAAAATAGCAGACCTACAAGCTCATAGCGCGCCACTCGGTGGCGCGCTATGAGCTTGTAGATCTGCTATTTTTCAATAGCTAAAGCATAACGTAATGCTAAAACACCAAAACGGGTTCCCGCCCCAAAATGGGTTAAGGACAATGCTGTGGTTGGTCAGATTTTCAAGGGAGCCATTTGATTGGGGGGAAAATTGAAACATTTTCAGACCTATACACATTGCGATCTAGATTCAATTCATGAAAAATTTTATTACCGTTTACGACATAAACACCATCACAAAATTAGGCTATAGCCAAGGATGGTCGCCGTTTTAGTTTTTCAAATGGAGAGTGAAGCCAAAGACAGAAAGAATAGTGAAATAATTATTCCAAAATAAATAAACTGTATTTATGTTTGGGGGGAAAATGTCTGCATTGCCAAGTGTACCACGAGTCATAAAACAAAATATGAAATAATACCAATATGGCCCTTTAAAAGAGACAGATAAACCTCTTGACCCAGTAAACCACGCACACACACACGCACGCACGCACGCACGCACACACACACACACACACACACACACACGCAAAATATAATTAACATGGGGCCGGTGACAAGATATGACTGCAGTATATCTGGTATAACATGTACTAAATATCATCTAATTGCTGGGTTATTTTATATAGTATTGTCTTTTTTTGTGTTTTTTTCTTCTCCCCCCTCAGCAGTGGTGATGGTAAGTCCTGTGTGTGTGTGTGTGTGTGTGTGTGTGCTTGTGTGCGTGTGCGACTGTGCGTGTGTGTGTGTGTGTGTGTCTGGTCTTTGCAGGTAAACTGTCACAATATGATATAAAATAAAACAATTGCTTTAAGAATCATCGTACTCTGCCACGCGATGGTGTCGCTCGCCTAAAACAGACATTGCCAACAACGGTAAAACGATTAAGCTCCATTCATGTTTTGTTGCACGCCAGTGTAGCTAGTGGAACAACAGTAGATCTACAAGCCCAGTGTAGCTAGTGGAACAACAGTAGATCTACAAGCCCAGTGTAGCTAGTGGAACAACAGTAGATCTACAAGCCCAGTGTAGCTAGTGGAACAACAGTAGATCTACAAGCCCAGTGTAGCTAGTGGAACAACAGTAGATCTACAAGCCCAGTGTAGCTAGTGGAACAACAGTAGATCTACAAGCCCAGTGTAGCTAGTGGAACAACAGTAGATCTACAAGCCCAGTGTAGCTAGTGGAACAACAGTAGATCTACAAGCCCAGTGTAGCTAGTCGAACAACAGTAGATCTACAAGCCAGCGTTGTAGGTCGCCCAGCACGACGTTATGAGCTTGTAGATCGGTTACTTTTGGCGAGCGACCCATTTTAAGAGAAGAGTATGAGTATTAGTTCATCAGGACCCACAGATAAACACTCCCCTGTCTCTCGGCATGCAGGGAAAAACAAAAGGACCAATCTGTCTGATGTGATCAATAACCAATAATCACTGTGCTGGCTGATCAAACTGATCAATCGATAAAGGCTCAGTGTGGACCGGAAAACAGAGCCACACTCTGGATATTTAGATTGGTTGAAATTTGATTTAATTTGCATCCGTTCCTTTCAATGTCCATTCTATCAGGAGGTAGTGGCGCCTCCTTTAGATGCAGGAGAAACAGCTAGCCTGGTTTCTACTAGTTCAGGGTCAAACCCAGCAGGTCCATCGATCAGTACCACCATGTTTTAGAACACTGGATCCAACTGTAGTCCCATAAGCGGTTACTTGTATGATTGGCTTGGCAGGAGATTTGAACTGGAAACACATAAGGATTCATAATGCGTTTCCTGGTATACAAATCGGCCGACTACAGTTAAAGCCAAGGACAAAGAACTACAGTTGGCTCAGGAGGTTGAGCGTTGGCTTGGGAAATAAAGGTTCCCAGTTCGATGCCGGGCTCCCCCTGGGTCTAGTGCCTAACAAAGTGTACTTGAGCAAGACTCTGGACGCCCCAACCACTTCTGGTGAGTAGGTTGGTGCATCGCAAGGTTTCCTCTGCCGTTGGTGTGTGAATTTATTGTGGGTGAATTAAAAAATGAATTAAGGGCGTTGATAAAGACGCTGCAAAAAATGCACCATTTCCGGTTATGCAGTCTATTGGCAACTAGTTGGTACATGTCCCTATTTTGAGTAAATCTAGGGACATCATAATTGGTCCTGTAGGAGACCAGACTGAGCCTGTTTGGCCTTGGATCATAAACCAGGCTAGTGAGTGACAGCAGGATAACCACAGACAGACTGACTGACTGACTGACTGACTGTCATCTGAACGCATTGGAAAACACTCCGCCACCATCAACCAACGGCTTGACATCTTGGGACGCCGGTGCACTGGTCGACGCTTGAGGCCGAGAGGCTGCACGGTGCGCTTCGTCAAGTGTTAAGGCCTTGATGTCGGCTCACCTGCCTCGTTTTCAAGCGAAGGCCCAGAAGCCTGAGGGCCTTGCTGTCAGTCAGCGCACCTGCCTTGTTTTCAAGCGAAGGCCCAGAAGCCGGAGGGCCTTGCTGTCAGTCAGCGCACCTGCCTTGTTTTCAAGTGATTTAAAAAGTCATGCATTTTGTTGTAAAACCTTGCACGTACTGTACATACTGCCCGCATGTCAGCCAATCACGTCGGGGAAACAGTTAACGACACCGTCGAAAAACACATATCTTCCTTTCCTGGGTTGTCCTGCAGTGTGATTGGCTGCTGTCCCGAACATATACGAACCAATAAAAGGACATTGTTTAGTGAAATGATGAACGCGTTATTATTGGCGACGATGCACTTAGCTTTAAACTTCATATTTTACACTTCACACATCTACAGCTTCATCTCTTGACAGGAAATGTTCAATATTACATAATACATATACATAAAATGTAGTCCTTTGTGTAACAGATTTTCTTCTTTTTTTTTCCATATTTTCCAAGACTTTTTACGTCATTCAAAAACCTGCCAAGGCCTGGAAACGATGAAATATCAGAACAAACTGAACCAGACTAGCTCCATTTATCCCAGAAATAGAATTAGACTAGTGTTGTTTGGCCCCGAACTGAAGAGCACGCTACTAATAAAAACCATCTCATCTCCATAGTTTGAATTTGTTTTACAAATCTATCCTATCCCCGGCCTTAGGTCACATGACACACCTGGTCCAATCAGCTGGCATTCTCAGGAAAACACTGAACTCTGGGTAATGAGTGTTCTCTCGTTAAGTCAAAAACAAAACGGTAAAAATAACAAAACATACAAAAAAGAATAAGAAAAGCTTCTCACAGAATATGAACAGATTGATCATAATTATGTTCTTCAGCTAATAAACTGACCACATTTAGTCACTACATTATCATAATTATTATTATTATTAATTATCTTACAAAAACAAAATGAACAGTGCAATCAAAGGGATTTAAAGTCTCACTCGGTCTGCGGGAGAGAGAGAGAGAGAGAGAGAGATAAGAGAGACAGAGAGGAAGAACAGAAGAGACGGATAGAGGGATGAGAAGGAGAGAAAGATAGAGGGATGAGATAGAGGGATGAGAAAAGGAGAGAAAGCAGGTTGGCGGTGTAGCGTGGAGGAACAGAGGAATGGATGGATGATGAATGGATGTACGGAGAGAGAGAGAGAGAGAGGTAGGAAGGAAAGGAGGATGAAAGGAGGAGGACAATGAGGAAGGATGGATGGATAGACTGATGAATTAGGACCACCTAATGGTTGACCCACTTCTTGACCACAAAAGAACTCTAAATTATTTCATGAATAGAAAGCTCTCTACAAGAAGCCACTACTTTGATATTTTTTGCAGAAAAGTAACAGCCTCTCTTTGCCATGCATTCCCAGGATCGCAGAACGACACAAAACCTACACCGCTTGTGAGTACAGTACCGCGGTCCATATGCTATCTAAACCTACACCGTTGTGAGTACAGTACCGTGGTCCATATGCTCCACTGCCAGCTCTTTTTGGATCTACTCTCTTTCTGATATTTGTGGAATATTGATTTTCTCCCCGCCTACAATAGCCTAGTCTACAAGCTCAAAACACGTTGCAATGTGACCACATGAGAGCTTGTGAATTTGTCTATTTTTGCAGATTGTTTTGCCAATTCATGACACATGCCCAGAATAGGGGTTCATGTGGTTAACCCATTCTGACCTGAGATCAGATTCATACGAGGT
>NC_137866.1:5251529-5271529 GCF_963924005.1 Protomyctophum bolini
ACACACACGCATACAATTGTAGGTATTGATAGTATTGTGTGTGTGTGTGTGTGTGTGTGTGTGCGTGCGTGCGTGCGTGTGTGTGTGTGTGTGTGTGTGTGTGTGTGTGTGTTTAGACTTACATCCTCTCTATGAGTTCCTTCTCATCCAGTGCTCCTGGTAAGTCTCTCTTATTACCAAGTACCAACACCTACAAGAAGAGATGCATAGTGTAGGTTAGGTTACTGCAAGGTAACATAGTTATCTCCACCAGGGCAGGGGCCGTCGGACCGGCGGAGATATTGTTTGGCCCACTTGCCTCTCTGAGTGTGAGCGCCCATGTGATATGAGTCTGTGTACGGCCAATCTCACAAACCACACTGACCAGCGTCATATTTCATGTGCAAAACTGCCAGTAGGTCTAGGAATTACATTCCAACATTTGACCATGCCAAGCACTTTTATTCCAGCCTGGAAGCCAGACGAATGAAACTCCCTGGGGAGATCATGGGTCAGGCACTCCTCAGTTCCTCAGTACTATGTTTATAGTTGGTTCTAATGTTTAGTATACTCACAGGAATGCCCTGAAGCTGAGGTTTGTCCAGTAAATTGTGGAGTTCATTCTTGGAGGCTTCGATCTTCTCTGGGTCAGCCGCATCTACCATGTAACTACAACACACACACACACACACAGTCACAAATACAGTATATGCACAAATCTTTGGGGCACCAAGGTTGGAAATGCAGGTTCCACACAGAGACTAAATGAATCAAGTCTAAAGGCTGCATTATGTAGCAGCCAGGCCAGACTTATATATAGCAGTAGGTGGAGGAAGTGAAACTTATAGAACAGTAATGTTCCGGTCATAATAATGTCTCCAGACTAACTGCACTTCTGCGCCTACCATTTTCATACAGCAGCACCAGCATAATTTAGGCTCCCCACGCATACAGTACACACACAGGACAGCCCTGATCAATAGGCCTGTAAAGGTACATGTTTGGTGCCTGAGTGCACAACATGGGGGCCCTCAGGAGCCCTGTTCAGGTGGGCATGTTAGTAGGGACTTTAAGCAACGACGGATAGGGCAGTCGGCTACCGGACATGGATCAGTGCATCGATACATAAACCTGCTCTCCGTCGCAGCCCTTTCTACTACGGCAGAACCTACACTTACACGTAGTGTCTACAACGCCACATGTCATAACCACGTTTATTGAAATTATAGCTGTCATACATTTACACCGATTGCTCCATCACCTCTCTTATGCTGTGTTATGTGTTGGCGTGCTCTGAATGAAGAAATAACACTAATACCATCATATGTCATATTAACCATGTTTATTAAAATGGTTTTAGAATAACAGATTGCTCTATGCAGCACCGTCCTCTTTCTCACTGCTGATCATGTCCAGCGCATGTACGAATTAAGCAATATCGTCAAGTTAGCTGACGCATAATAATAATGTGTTTATGTTTGAAACATGCTGCATGGACGCGTCACCATGGCAACCAATGTCGTCGTCGCCGGAAACTGTTTTCTTAACGGTTTTGACAGCCGCGGCGTGGGCGTCATAGGCGTCATACTTCCGCGTAGTGGAGCCGTCCTGAAAACAGTCGTTGCTTAAAGTCCCTATAGTTGTGATTGATGCTCTTCCTTCCACAGAGTGTTAACCCTTTAAGACCTGAGGCCCATTCTACAAATGTCTTCTAAACCAGTAGTTCCTTCTCACACATTCAAAAACGAACAAAGTGAGCTTGTATATCTGCTGTTTTTGAATAGCCAACGCTAAAATCTAAAATGACACTAGACACAGTTGCTTTCCCATTTTTAACCACACGACACATAGTGTGCAAAAAAAAATCTATTACACACGTTTTGTCACGATTCATAGGAAATTACCAAAAAAAAAGGTATTGGAAAATACAGTATTTCCAATGAATTTCCCGGTCCTAGTATGGAGTGGACACTTACACGATGGCACTGACTCCTCGACAGTACCTCTCCCACATGCTTCTGAAACGAGGCTGACCGCCTATGTCCCATAACTAGAGAGAGAGAGAGAGAGAGAGAGAGAGAGAGAGAGAGAGAGAGAGAGAGAGAGAGGCAGAACAGTTCAATCAAATCTGTCCTCCACAAAATGCAACAGCTATTGAGCAAAGCAGGGAGTGGTGCTACCAACCTTGATGGTGACGTTGCCCTTGGTGATTTTCCTCATGTTGAACCCCACTGTAGGGATCATGTCTTCACTGAACTGTCCCGACTGTAACACACACACACACACACACACACACACACACACACACACACACAATGACATTAGTCATCTAATGAATAACGATGTCACAACTTCAGCCCAATCTCCCTCTCCATTGACTTCCAGTGTACAGTTAAAGGGGGTGTTAGTGATGTGTCAAATAGCTCTATATTTCCGTAGGGAGGGAGAAGTGTACAGGGTCTCCTTTTACCTGAATTGGATTGCGGGAACTGTGCATTTCATTGATTCCTGCAAATGTATCACTTATAATGTGGTACATTCCCAGTACCGATATTTTGAAGTCTTGCTACAGTAGGTTAACAGCACAGCATGTCTGTGCAGTGTGCACACCACCATGTTTATGATTAAGCATGAATCAGGTTTACATAATCACCAGACCAATAAGTACTGGATCAAAATGTCTCTACTTGTCTTTCCTCGTCTCCACATCTCTCTGTCTCTATTCTTCTTCCACGTTGTGTTTGTCAGCTGGTTATTTTAGATCCTATCAATCTCTGTCTCTGTGAAGTGTAAATTATCTAATCATTATTATTAGTCCATGCCTGGGGATATGCACACTAAGACTTGCACACTCAAAAGTATTTTCAGACTTTGAGTTATGTGCTGTCACTGTCATTGTACAAGGAATGCATTGCAATTTCATTGCTGAACAGTGAACACATCCCTAAACAAAGGTAGTAAAGACGACAGCCAGTGTTCCTCTGACTTAATGATCTCTACTCTGTCTAGCTCAGTCTAGCGCGCGCACGCACACACACCTGAAATATACCCGTAGTATGCGTTTACGTGATTGTATTGCCGTCTTTTTGGCTTTTCTGCCTTTATTGATAGTATCAAGTCAAGACTGACAGGAAAGAGGGAGAGAGAGAAGGGGAGAGACATGCAGCAAAGGTGGTCATGAACGGGACTCGAACACGCAACGCACTGTCAGGCCAAAGCCTATATGTGGCATGATGTGCCTAAACCAATAGCCAGTGGGCGCCATTATTGATGTTTTATTTAATTTGACCATTTACGACTATTGTTTTTAACCTATAGTACAAACTTTCGCCACTTGAGCCCCATTACATCAGCAGCCTATTTTCAAAAAGAGTCTTGTGAAAGCAAGCCCAAATAAGCAACTACACTTCAGAAATAAGCCCAAACAAAAGCTACTTGTGCAACTATGAATATTGGGTCCATTTTGTACACTCTCAGAGTAAAATTAACATTGATTTTACAATATAAATCGGGGTCCCAGAGATAGAAATGCCATTAAATGGGGGTCCGTAGTAGACTAATGCAGGTCAAACTGGCAGTGGGGGTCCTTGAAATTAAAATGGTTGAGAATCAGCCATAAAGCTTCTCTTATGGTGGTCCCTGGCATATCATTTCAAATGGGCGTCCGTGACAATTAATGTGTCAATGTGGGGATGCTCCATGACATAAAAAGGTTTGAGAACGACTGTCTTACACACAACTTAAATACACAGAAAAGTATGAGAAAATTAATGCATGCAACAAACTGGTTCAAATGTAATTTAGAAAAGTCCTATCTGTCGTAAAACACTGATAAGCACTTCAATATTGCACCTGTACGGATACAGCTTGGGTTATCCCATTTGTCCCTGTCAAGTCTTAGTTTTATAAAAATTCATTTTCCGTCAATACATTCCACGTGATTCCATTTTTGTGTTCAAATTCGGAAGCGCTTGTTGGTCCTGTTACGAAATTGCTTTACTTGCTTGACTTTACTGAGGCAGTACAGTGTTGCTCACTCTCTCTGCATTCAATATAATATGTATGTGTTTACCTCTCAGTTGCAGCCCCCTTCCTTTGGAACTCAACCCCAGCTCACAACAAAGCCGCCCCTAATAGCAGGATAATGTCTTTAAAAACCAGGTGCTTAAGAAAGCCACGTCCATTTGTTCGGACAACTCCCATCCCCTCAGCTCTGAGTACAGGCTGCTTCCTTTCCGGCCTTCGCCTAAAAGGTTCCAGAGGGGCCAAAAGTAACAGGTATAAAATATAAATTCTCCTTCGTGTCTGTGTCTATCCAGGCCTTAAATGACGACAGGAGGAGGAGGTAACTTTGTCGCCGTTATGAATTTCCTTTGCTACACTGAAACCTTGAACTGCTGTTTTTATTTTCTATGTGTACCATGTTCTTTTTACTGTGTTTATGCGATTCATGTGTCTGCCTGTTATGCTTTGCTGTAAACCAAATCGCCCTTCGGGGACAAATAAATGAATGAACCTGAACCTGAACCCTAACCCTGGCCAAAGAAAGGTGCTATACATAAATTGGATGAATTATTATTACCTTGATTATATGTCAAGTCACTCTGTATAAGAGCATCAGGCTAAATGCCTGGTATGGTAAAGAAAGGGTTCAGTTTTTCAGAACTGGGGACCCCCCCCAACCTGACAAGCACTTAGAATTGTAGGCATTACATTTAGTTTGACTCGTTCCACTGATAAATAGTGATAGTCGTCGATCAGCTATTTTCACAATGTTTAACATCTTTTGGATGTAATATTTGACAATTTGACCAATTTGTTTTGGTAAAAGCCATTACCTCTTAACTTTAGAAATGTGCACATACCCCTACACACTTATAATAATTTGGGGTCTCAACCCCTAGTTTTGGAACCAAACTATTATGAACACAGCACACATAATACATAATCTTTTTTGATAATATCCATTTTGTGTTCATATTATGAACCCAAAATATAAAACACACATAATAAGCACATTACAATTATGAACACACAAAGACACATTCCTATTATGAACACACCACATACACACCTAATAAACACACAACGTTATTATGAGGACACACACACACACACACACACACACACACACACACAGTGACACACGTACCGCTATCACGTTGACAAAGGTGGTCTTCCCAGAGTACTGCAGCCCCACCAGGGTGAGCTCCATCTCCTCCTTCCAGAACAGAGCCTTGAACCAGTCCAGCAGCTTGTTGATAAGCGCTATCATGTTTATTTATGTTATTAGCCGACGCTAATGCTAAATGCTAACGCTAGGGGTACGGGGGCAGAACGCTAGCAGGCTAGCTAGCGGGCTAACGCAGTGACTGACAGCGCGAGCGACAGCGACACGACGACGGACCGACGTGACGTGCTTCGTGGGAGACTAGTACAGGAGGAGAGGAACCGTCGCGTTGTCGTTTATTGTCCGTTATTGTTTTGTATTTATGTTGTTCTGTCCGTTGTTTACTCCTCCGTCTTTTGGTCTCGCCCTGTCTGTCTGTCTGCTTTCTGCGCTCCGTACTTCCGGGTTGGGGTGGGGTTTGATGGAAGGAGGAAAAGAGGAGAGGGACGAAAAGAGGGCACTGAGGATGTGAAGAGGTCCTGCCTGGTGTTACCACTGCCCCCTAACGGTTTGATTGATTGATTGATTGAAATATTTATTAACAGTTTGCAGAATTATTGTACATTTCAAGCACAACTTAATACAAAGACAGTTAACTGTGAGTAGACGACCTGATAAAGCATTACACTTGTTTACAAGAGGGTCCACCTTGTTCAAATCATCAAAACATTTAGAGACATACAAATAGACACTTCTATATAGCCCAAAAAAAGAAGAACAGGAATTCATCATAAAGTTCGTATTGCAAGTGGTTGCAGACAGTGTGCGGGTCTTTGTACACTTTATGTGCATTTTTTTATATCATAAAGGAGGTAAAAAGGGAAAAGAAACATATACAGTGATATATACAGGGATGGTGCCATGGGTGGTGGGGGATTCAGATTTTACGGGGGCCAGTTTCGAATTGCAGCCGTCCGTAGGTGCCCTTTGAGAGCGGTTTAGAAGGAGTCAAGGGATTTGCATGTCTTAATGACTGTTGGTTTAGGGCATTCCACATCGACCCTAAGCCATTCCAGCCTGTCTAAGTGGGCAGGGGTGAGGTGGGCTCGGGGGGTGAGGCCGAGCCTGACCAGTTTGTTTTGGGAAGTCTGGAGCCTTGTTTTAGGGTAGGATAACACAGTGGTTCTCAAACCTTTCCATGTCAATTACAATATTGTGACAGCAGCCCCCCATTTCCCTGCTACTGTGCGACTATAGTAGCCGAGGACATTAGGGACGGAAATCAATATGATAGATGAACTTAATCAAGAAAGATGAATTGAATTATGCACTGTTTTTAGGCAGATTATGAAGCACTTTATTTGATAGACGAACTGATTATGCATTGTTTTTAGGTAGACTATGAAGCAATTTATTCTAGGATTGTATGTTCTATGTTTCTTTTCTCACCTGTCCCTCCATTTTTTAATGCTGACCCTGGGAGCTGTGCTCCAAGAATTCCTATGCACTTGAGCAAATGGCAAATAAAGTCTATTCTATTATATTCAATTCAATGTTTTCAATCTAATAGCCAAGCTCACAATGATCCAGATTCTACAAACTTGTAGATCGGCCCCCAACACAGTCCCAATTTGAAAACACAGAATACAACACAACTGCTTTTTATTAAGAACAGCAACACATGACATTGCATTTACAGGCATAACATTATTTTCATCTTCCTGCAGCCTCTCTCACACGCACGCACTCACACACACACACACACACACACACACACACACACACACACACACACACAGGCCTACACTTCACCGGACAAATGATATGACCTGTTTAAATTTATACACACCACATTTGCATCACATTAGTTATACTTAACTAAGCTTATGGAAAGAGAGTTTGGAATTGAACCCATGAGGACCTTTTAGCTGTGAGGCGACAGCACTACCGACTGTGCCACCGTGCCCCCTATACACAACTTTCTGTTGTCCAACCTCAAAAGTGTTTGCGACCCACGGCCGGTCGGCCGCCCATCTGCATGATCACATAAGACACGGCAGCCGAACGGCAGCGTTTCAATGATCCATCTCAAAGAGGGTGGGGCCAGGGCCGAAGCCCAGGAGCTCCTGTGCTCCGCGCAGGCCTCCAGGCGACAGGGAGGCCGAGGTGAGGCCGCTCGTGCCCGAAGGAGAGAGGCCTCCTCCTGGACAACATGATGGCGGGGGTCATGCGATCAACCTTGACAAGCGTCACCTGGCTTTAATTGTGTTTTCTGTTGTTGAACATTGGAACATTATAAATAAATTACATTTCTGTTTGGCTTTTAAACTTCATAAAAAACTAAAGTTGCACAGGGCAGATATGACAAATTCATATCTCAAACAATTGTGACAGGTCTATTGCTATACAGTTTTGTGAGCCCGGTAGGATTTGAACCGTGGTCTCCAGTGTGAGAGATCAAACATCTACCGCTGATCCAAGACAGAATCTCTGCTTGGCCATGGGGATATGAGCTTGAGGCAGCAGGGCTATTTGTTTGTCAGCGCACTATCGCAGTATATGGACGCAACGAGCAATTAGAACTGGAGCAGTATGAAGCTGGAAAAATGGATTCTCTATCAAATTGACAACCACCTGAAAATGCATTTTCTGTTAACTATAAAGAGCTATAGAGAGAAACAAAGATCACTATCACAATAGAGATCAATTTAACACGTAGTTAAACAAAATATTTATCTTGCTGCACCTCTAAAACCCGAATCACACTTGGTTCTTTGTGACAGTTATAATGGTTCCTTGTGTTCTTGGTTCGCTGTGTTCTAGAATCTCTAGAGATGTGCCTGCTGCTGGTTTTCTGGGTCATTGATTTACAATTCATGATTTTGACATTTAGCAGACGCTCTTTTCCAGAGCTGTCTTCAACATTCAACATTTGTGTTTTATCGATTTTAGAAGGAAATGACAAAGTGTTCTTGACTCCCCCACTCGCCCACACATGTTCACACACTGCATGCTCGCGCGCGCGTGCGTGCGTGTATGAAGTTCTACAACTGTCATTGGAGCTACCTGGTTCTTCTGAGTTACATTGGTAGTTGGTTCACTATGGCTCAGTTAAAGTACATTTGTAACCTTCAATTAAATAAAAGTTATTTTTGACAACAACAGTCAACAGTCATTAAACACTTTTTTATACTGTACTATAAAGTATTTCTAAAATCTCCTAGGCGCTATAGATAAACTCATTTGCACACCATCAATCATGTTTATGTGAATTAAAAAGTGGGTTCTTCAGAGATTCTATTAAATAAATATTTTTACACAATCATTGTTAGAAATATGACATTTGGTGGAACATTGCCTTATTTCCTTCCTTACGGTAATGAAAGTATTCCAGCGTCTGCCCAGCTGCAGCAGTGTGTGTGTGTGTGTGTGTGTGTGTGTGTGTGTGTGTGTGTGTGTGTGTGTGTGTGTGTTTACATGGCTGTCATGTTGGAAACAGAAGTAAATCAAGTGGGTGCAGCTGGTGCTCTCTGAGGCTTTGATTAGACAGGGCGGTCTGTTATAGAGTGGAGCGGTCATTATCAAGAAATAACACACACACACCAATCAGAATCAAGCATTCGACCAAGCCGTGTAATAAACACATGGTAACACATGGGTGGGGTCTGTGTGGCCTCATGGCCTGATGTATATATATCGAACTGGGGGTCCTTAAAATATATATATTTAAAAAGCTTGAGAACCACTGCTCTCCAGTCTATGGCATAGTGGCTCTGAATGGATGTTCAGTCCCTCATGGGGTTCTGTGTGTGCAGTGCGCTGTCCAGTTGGAGGTTCTGTAGCTGTGAGCTGAGATGAAGCGGGCTTGGGTCTGCAGGGTTCTGTTGGTCCTGGAGCTGGGAGCTGTACTGGGCCAGCGTGGCGTACAGGAACTGATACTGCTCATTGGTCTGAATCATCCCACCTCTGGAAGGAAGGAAGGAAGCACCCGGAACACATCAGTCAACATTAAGGAGAACATATTATCGCTGTCGAGCAGAAACCTCTTAAAACCCATTCTGGACAGGAACCCCTTTTGGTGTTTTAACTAAGCATTATGTTATACTTTAGCTATTGAAAAATAGCAGATCTAATTTTCTTTTAATCGTTAAAATGTGGCGCAAATCATTGAATATATATTTCAGAGCGAACATTTGTAACTAAAATATTGGCTTCTGGGGGGTCCCTGGAACTACATGTTTTGAGATGGGGGTCCGTGGCCCAATAGAGATAATTCTGGGGGTCCTTGACATGAAAAAGGTTGAGCACCACTGACATAGAAACATGGGTTTTTCCGAAAAATGTTAGGATTTTGAAGACTTTTTTTTATCGACCTCAGTCCAAAGTCTAATCACCATATTTTTTAGCCTGGTTTCCGTGTATTGTGTTGTCACTTTACTACTCAGTACTTGTATTTCATAACGTTATGTAGCCACATTGTTGATGATACGTCATCAGCCAGCACCACTCTTTTCTCACGGAATTAGCGAGAGTAAAACCTACAGTATAAAGTATTCCAGCGAGCCGCCCCACGTCCGAAACGGTTGAGAAATGACAGAGTTACTGTATGGGGGTCCCTCTACTGTACTGTACTGGCACACCCAAAATCATCATATATACAGTTAATATGTGCGTGTGTGTGTTTGTGTGTGTGTTAAGTTGCGCACAGGTGGTGAAAAACAACCATGCTGCTATTCTCGTGCTCATACCCACCCAGTAAGGGAGTGAGAGAGAGAGAGAGAGAGAGAGAGAGAGAGAGGGATGAGTTCTGAGATGGGTTTTATGAATGAGAGAAAATAAGAATGAGAAAACACAGAACAGTGTGACCTGTCTAAAAGTTAAGACACAAAAGAACAAAAGAGAGACAGACAAAGAAGGAGGTTGTTGTCCTTCCATACCTGTCCAAGCGTAGCTGACAGACCGTCTCCAAGATGTCCACCTGCCCCGTCTCTCTGAGCTGCTGGCAGCCGATACTACTGGCTATGAAGCAGCCTGTCCTCCCAATGCCTGCACTGAGAGAGGAGAACATTTAAAGCAGTGTTTCTCAAAGCAGTGTTCCACTATCCAGGTCCCTCACCACACCCCACACCCAGTTAAAATGTATTAGAGTGTATGTTTCTGTAAGTTCTGTCACCCCACACCCAGTTAAAATGTATTAGAGTGTATGTTTCTGTAAGTTCTGTCACCCCACACCCAGTTAAAATGTATTAGAGTGTAGGTTTCTGTAAGTTCTGTCACCCCACACCCAGTTAAAATGTATTAGAGTG
Source organism: Protomyctophum bolini (assembly GCF_963924005.1). Taxonomy (NCBI): domain Eukaryota; kingdom Metazoa; phylum Chordata; class Actinopteri; order Myctophiformes; family Myctophidae; genus Protomyctophum; species Protomyctophum bolini. The sequence continues at coordinate 5,261,925 of NC_137866.1, forward strand.
TAGGTTTCTGTAAGTTCTGTCAGGACAATTCGTGAATGGATAAAGGATAAAGGGCTCCATTTTCGTCACCGCTAAACCCCTTATCCCTAAACGTCTTTACCTTTTTTTTTTTTAACTATTTTTGAGTAGTTAAAATGGCCAGTCTACAAGATCACAACGTGTCAATGTAGATTGGCTATTGAACTACTAAAAATGTGGCGCGGACTCAGCATCAGCAAAAGCAAGCAGGAAAGAAAAAATTTAATAATATTCATAAACATAACCTATAACATAAGCCTCAGGATTCACATGGGTAATAACAGCACACGCTTTGGGGTGTGGGGGGACGGTGGGGGGGGGGGGGGTCACCTTTCGATCTTCATTCCATTAGGCTTACATAAAAATATGCACTTTTCATCTTGAATTATGCCAAACCTATATGGATAGACTAATGAAGTAATTAAGGAGAATTCATGGGAAATGAATGGATAGATCATAGCCTATACCCTGTATCCATTATGGATACATCCTTAATGAATAGGCTTAATGGTTGTATCCATTAAGGATGCAATTAAGCATGTTAACACTAATTTCAACCTTATCTTCATATCATTGGTCCTCGATCATTCCTCACTAATGCTAATTATAAGATGATGCTCTCTACTGGCCTGTCTGTGTCTCACTGTTCAATGGGCTGTGCAGGACAGTCCATAAACCTGCCTACAAATGACATCATCATTGGGGATTCCGTGCAAATAAAAACTGCAACCTTCCTCTTCCTGGAAAGTACGTGCAAAATAAAAAAATACGTCTTGTGGCGTAATATCCTGTGGCCATCTTGGGTGCTCATACCAAAGTCAAAGTCATACGATTTGTCACACACACCTTACCGCAGTGACATTTGTTCTCCGCATTTGACCCATCTCTTGGAGCGATGAGCCGAGTGCCAAGCAGGGAGGCATTGGGTCCCATTTTTACAGTCTTTGGTATATGACCCGGCCGGGGATCGAACCCCGACCTCCCAGTTTCAGGGCGGACACTCTAACCACAAGGCCACTATCTGGTGGCCTTGTATAAAGTATAAACAAACACAGAAAGTGGGAGTAGCGGCGCTCCAAATATTTGACTCCAGAGGCTGGCTGACTCAAATGGACATTCTGTTTATATCTGTTATATTTGACTCCAGAGGCTGGCTGACTCAAATGGCCATTCTGTTTTCAAGCCATGCATAAAAAGTTTGGGGCTCACTTTCCATTTGACCCATATGTGATTTGAAAATGTTAATAAAGAAACTTTGATCAAAATAAAAATAATAATTTAAAAACATTTCCCAAAAGGAAATGCAAGCATGTATTCAGTCTGACCAGAAGCAGAGATAACATGTCCTCCACCAGTCTATATTGAGCCTTTGTTTTTCGTTGCTGTCGTGCAGAAACCAGAAAGGCCATAAGAGATTATGGGACTGACGAGCAGCACATTCTCCAAGCTGACCCGGGAATGAAACGGGCGGTGACTCGCTGTCGGTCAGACACCGAAGCCCATATATGGGACACGCAGCCGGGCCGGGCGGACACCTGGCTATACTACTGGGTCACCCCGGCCCGAGAACTTTAATGAAAGACATGCTTTCATCACTGTGGATGTGGCTCTCATAGCCTCTTCAAAGAGCACCATGCCCTTTGTTGTGTGGGTCTGCTCTTCCAATCTCAGCCTCCTGCAGCCTCCCCACTCCCCCCCCTCTTTTATGATTGCTTGTCGGACACAAGCTTGCATTGGCCTGTGTTTTTGTCCTATTTAGTAAGAAGAAAAAGAGAAAGAGGTAGCGAAGAAAACAGCTTCAGTGTTCCAGAGAGCTGGGCAAAGCTTGTTTGTCATTGTTGTTTGGTCAATTATTTAATTACTGGTTTGGGTTTGAAAAAATGTACAATTCAATTCAAAGGTACTTTAATTGGCATGGCATGAGCAAACATATACGTTTACATTGTCAGAGTGGACAAGGTATAGCTGGGAGAATTAAGCCGTATTTATTTTATTTTCTGTTTTGTATTATTATTATTTTATATCTCTGTTTTTTAAACGTCGGGTACAGGGAGAACCTGTGGTCCAAATGGACCCTTATTATGACCCTTATGGGTCTGTGGCTCTGAGAGTGTACAGAATCCATTATGACCCTTATGGGTCTGTAGCTCTGAGAGTGTACTGAATCCATTATGACCCTTATGGGTCTGTAGCTCTGAGAGTGCACAGAATCCATTTTTCACCCTTATGGGTCTGTAGCTCTGAGAGTGTACAGAATCCATTATGACCCTTATGGGTCTGTCGCTCTGAGAGTGTACAGAATCCATTTTCACCCTTATGGGTCTGTCGCTCTGAGAGTGTACAGAATCCATTTTTCACCCTTATGGGTCTGTCGCTCTGAGAGTGTACAGAATCCATTTTCACCCTTATGGGTCTGTCGCTCTGAGAGTGTACAGAATCCATTTTTCACCCTTATGGGTCTGTCGCTCTGAGAGTGTACAGAATCCATTATGACCCTTATGGGTCTGTAGCTCTGAGAGTGTACAGAATCCATTATGACCCTTATGGGTCTGTCGCTCTGAGAGTGTACAGAATCCATTTTTCACCCTTATGGGTCTGTAGCTCTGAGAGTGTACAGAATCCATTATGACCCTTATGGGTCTGTAGCTCTGAGAGTGTAGAATCCATTATTATGACCCTTATGGGTCTGTAGCTCTGAGAGTGTACAGAATCCATTATGACCCTTATGGGTCTGTAGCTCTGAGAGTGTACAGAATCCATTATGACCCTTATGGGTCTGTAGCTCTGAGAGTGTACAGAATACATTATGACCCTTATGGGTCTGTAGCTCTGAGAGTGTACAGAATACATTATGACCCTTATGGGTCTGTAGCTCTGAGAGTGTACAGAATACATTATGACCCTTATGGGTCTGTAGCTCTGAGAGTGTACAGAATCCATTATGACCCTTATGGGTCTGTAGCTCTGAGAGTGTACAGAATCCATTATGACCCTTATGGGTCTGTAGCTCTGAGAGTGTACAGAATACATTATGACCCTTATGGGTCTGTAGCTCTGAGAGTGTACAGAATACATTATGACCCTTATGGGTCTGTAGCTCTGAGAGTGTACAGAATCAATGTTCACCCTTATGGGTCTGTAGCTCTGAGAGTGTACAGAATCCATTATGACCCTTATGGGTCTGTAGCTCTGAGAGTGTACAGAATCAATGTTCACCCTTATGGGTCTGTAGCTCTGAGAGTGTACAGAATCCATTATGACCCTTATGGGTCTGTAGCTCTGAGAGTGTACAGAATCCATTATCACCCTTATGGGTCTGTAGCTCTGAGAGTGTACAGAATCAATGTTCACCCTTATGGGTCTGTAGCTCTGAGAGTGTACAGAATCCATTATGACCCTTATGGGTCTGTAGCTCTGAGAGTGTACAGAATCAATGTTCACCCTTATGGGTCTGTAGCTCTGAGAGTGTACAGAATCAATGTTCACCCTTATGGGTCTGTAGCTCTGAGAGTGTACAGAATCCATTTTCACCCTTATGGGTCTGTCGCTCTGAGAGTGTACAGAATCCATTTTCACCCTTATGGGTCTGTAGCTCTGAGAGTTTACAGAATCAATGTTCACCCTTATGGGTCTGTAGCTCTGAGAGTGTACAGAATCAGAATGAACTTCATTGTCACATCACAGGTTTACAACAACAGGATTTCACAGTGTACTGTAGATTGGGTTCTCAGAGATAAAATAAATGGTATCAAATTGGATCAATGGATTACTGTATAATGCAATATCACCTCCCATACCACCATAACCCCATACCCCTGGCTCCTGGTATTAACGTTCTCCTTTCCTTCACCTTGTGACGTGGTTAGGAAAGGAAATAGGATTGTTTATTATTTTACTATTGAGATCTGTCTCTGGGATAGGCTGTGGGACGTACCTGCAGTGGACAATGATTGGTCCAGCAGGCTGTGGGACGTACCTGCAGTGGACAATGATTGGTCCAGCAGGCCGTGGGACGTACCTGCAGTGGACAATGATTGGTCCAGCAGGCCGTGGGACGTACGGTACCTGCAGTGGACAATGATTGGTCCAGCAGGCCGTGGGACGTACCTGCAGTGGACAATGATTGGTCCAGCAGGCCGTGGGACGTACCTGCAGTGGACACTGATTGGTCCAGCAGGCCGTGGGACGTACCTGCAGTGGACACTGATTGGTCCAGCAGGCTGTGGGACGTACCTGCAGTGGACACTGATTGGTCCAGCAGGCTGTGGGACGTACCTGCAGTGGACAATGATGGTCCAGCAGGCTGTGGGACGTACCTGCAGTGGACACTGATTGGTCCAGCAGGCTGTGGGACGTACCTGCAGTGGACAATGATTGGTCCAGCAGGCTGTGGGACGTACCTGCAGTGGACACTGATTGGTCCAGCAGGCTGTGGGACGTACCTGCAGTGGACAATGATTGGTCCAGCGTCGGCGAGGGACTTCCTGTAAGCCTCTACCTCCTCCACTAATCGGAGCAGAGGAGCAGTGCATTGTGGGACATGGTGGTCAGGCCAGGAGGTGAACCAATAGTGTCTGACTGGACGACATTCTGAAGCTACCTACGAGCGTGAGTGACACACACACGCGCGCACACACACACACACACACACACACACACACACACACACACACACACACACACACACACACACACACACACACACACACACTTATTTGTCATATCGGGTCATATGGGTATCGGCGAATATGCCAGTCTAACCACCGATCCGACACAGGGGTAAGGGGTTGACAATATGGCAGGTAAATAAAATGCTGGGACATGTGGAGTTTGCTTTCAAGTTGCTCAAACTGCAAGTGCACATTTGAGTGAGGAGTCTGCTATAAACACAACACCAGATATATAGCTAGATAGCTATAAACACAACATGAGATCACGACACATCGGTATTCCTTATCAGCATCGGCTAATACAGAAAATGTGGTATCGGGATGGGATCGGGAACGAAAAATAAGTACAATTTTGAGGTATTTTCACTTTCTCCAGTATTTACAATTTTCAATACATTAACGTGTACAGTACTTTTTACAAACCTAAACATACCACAATTTTTCTGACATTTGTAAATAGACGATCTATACTATCTACTTGTAGAGTTTCTATTTTCAAAAGATTGTCGTACATTTTGAACGTTCTGCACAATGAGTACTTTGTATGTTTTGATGCCAATACTTTTGTACTTTTAGTCCATTTTGAATACTGGATTTCACTCCTAACTAGAGTATATCTACATTGCGGAATTGATACCTCTACTTAAGTAAAAAAAAACGTGAGTACTTCTTCCATGGCTGCGTTCTAGTACCTGGACGTGCATATCAGTGATGGTGAAGTCCTCTCTCTGGGTCCTGTCTCTCACTCTGAGCTGGAACCTGCCCAGTACACCTCCTGCCTCTCCTCTCTCCTCCTCCATTTCCTCCTCCTCCTCCTCTTCCTCCATCAGTCCTCTCCTGGCCTGTGGTTCAGGCCAGTACAGCTCACATTTCTACAACACACGCATGCACGCACGTCGCACGCACGCACGCACATACACAAGAAATATGCATATGGTCAATATCACGAAACAATGGACAGACAGCAAGCAATTTACACTTACAGTTATATTCCGATTTTATTTGAGTAATGTAAAGTATTGAATTAAAAGTGTAAATAATATAAACGTATAATTGTCCCAATGAAAGAATTGATAGTCACAGCCCTATAGTGTGAACACTGCATTTCATCACAGGGAGCGGAGACCCGCACGGTGATATGTTTGACAATGAGGTATACCTGCCGGTCGCCATGGTGACATTGAGGCACCTACGGTATATTATTACCTCATTGTTCTCCTTCAGCCTGGTCACCATGACGATGATGGAGCTGCGTTCCTGCCAGGCCATGTCCCAGAAGTCCTCCACTGTGTGCAGCATGGGACCCTGCGTAGCGATGTAGGTGTGTGGAACGCATTTATAACCCTGCAATGCAAAGACGTCCTCGGGTTTAGCTTCCTGGTCATTCACACCAAGTCTTCCAACTCTGTTCTCCCTTTTTTACCATGGTTTTGAACTTGACCATCCATTCATATACATACAGAACCTTTCACTTAGTAAGAGACCACACCTTCGCTCAAGATTAACAGTTTATTGAAACAGAATGAGATGAATGCGGAGTGGAGTGAGGAACCCAAGGTAGGGCAAGACTCAGGGTGGGGGCGTAGTCTCTGGAGCTGACGGTCATCTTTGCTCTATACTCGGAATGAGTGGTTGATCATCTCTGCTCCGTCACTGCCGCCCCTGGATTCCTAGAGAATCGAGGCGGAAGGAGGAGGTTGGGGTGGAGGAGGATGGCGATTTTGAAGAATAGTGAAAATAGCCGATCTACAAGTGCAGTACTCACAACCCATGTTTGGTCTGTCGTGGAGCAGAACAAACAACTTGGTTGAGAGACCGCAGGTGTATTTATACTGTGGTGATTGCACCGGGGATTGGCCGGGTGATAATGAAAGGCAGGTGAGTTTGATAAGGAGGGAGGAGTTGTTGATAATGAGGGAGGAGTGGTTAAGGTCAAGCGGAAGGAGGTCTCTTCTCCCGAAACTAGGTTATCAATGGGATGCACAAAGCACAGTGCGTGAAGTGTCAAACTGGATCTAAAGTCAAGCACAGTCACTCCATAACACTCCATAATTCCCCACTATTTAAAGAGAGTATTACATAGTAGATTGACCTATATAGGTGAGACTCGGCATTGAGGTTCAAAAGCAACTCATGATCTGGGCCAGATTATCCATATATATTGCATCAGAGGTTTGCTTGGGGGCACCAGCCAATTTACAGAGCTGGGAGGCGCCAAAAACATTTAAAAAAATCGTGCTTATAGAAACTGCAGATATGGTGAGATATATACTAAACCACTTCATAGCTCGTAGAAAATATGTTCAAAGACCTCCCGTCATGTAAGACCTTTGTGAAGCCATGCCCTTGTGGGGATTTGTCTGCCTCAAGACTTCACATGCCCAGATTGATATCACAGATATCTCCTGCACGTAAATGAGGAAATGTTACAGGAGAAAGTCGTAATTCTGAACTGCATGCCCAAAATATTCTATTAGCAGTCTGTGGGTGTGGTCTCCACCTCTTTCCAATTGAGGTTGTGTGAGCGGAGAGCTTTTGTTTGCCCAAATTGCAAATCATATCACGTCATTAATGCTGCTCCCGTAGATGATCACACAGTCAGTTTCTCCTCCAGATTACTGAATCATTTAAATAACAATTGTGGCAGGTGCACCTGGAGAGAATGGAAGATTTTTATTTTTATTTAACCTTTTTTGGGGGGGTGTTTGAATTCAATGGTTCAATTGAAATTAGAAATGAGAAAGTCTCCATATAGAATATATAGTAGAATATTTTTGTTTATGAGGGCTGTTGACCTTTATACTCTCAGATGTTAAGCCTAAAGTCCAGTCCACGGCTACAGTACGCAACTACAGTTGCACCCAGGTCGCTGTCCACAGTCCAGCCCGCTGCAATGTCTTGCAACTGTTTGAAGTTGCAACTATAGTTGCGTATAGGTGTGGACTGGGCTACCAAGCACACACATACAGGCAGGCAGGCAGGCAGGCAGGCAGGCAGGCAGGCAGGCAGGCAGGCAGGCGGGCACGCATGCACGCACGCACGCACACGCACACACAAAATGGTGTTGCATGCCGAACATGCTTTAAATTAGCCATTTTCGGCACATGACATTGTGGTAGGAGAGAGTGCACACTTGTCATTACTGAGTCTTCACTGTGGACAAGAGAGCATGTGATACATGTCTACACAGCTCAGTAACATGAGGATGACTGACTGAGCAATACGTCCTGAAACTACATGTTGTGACCAAGAACTCCACACACGCACGCACGCACGCACACACAGTTACGCACACACACACACACGCACGCGCATGCAGTGTGTGAACATGTGTGGGCGAGTGGGGGAGTCAAGAACACTTTGTCACTTCCTTTCTAACTTCCTGTGGTTCCTGCTTGTCTGTCAGACACCTACACTAACCGCCATGACAAGATCTGTTCTGCACGCACGCATGCACACACACACACACACACACACACACACACGCACACACGCACACACACACACACACACACACACACACGCACACACGCACGCACACACGCACACACGCACACACGCACACACACACACACACACACACGCACACACGCACGCACGCACGCACGCACGCACACACGCACACACGCACACACGCACACACGCACACACACACACACACACACACACACACGCACGCACACACGCACGCACACACGCACACACGCACACACGCACACACGCACACACGCACACACACACACACACACACACACACACACACACACACACACACACACACACACACACACACACACACACACACACACACACACACACACACGCACACACACACACACACACACACACACACACACACACACACACACACACACACACACGTACTCAACGTACTGTGAGTCTGTCTAAATGACATTCTGCTTTTACTTTTATTTGGCCTTAAACATTAAACATGACTACATGTGTGACATTGTTTTGAAACATGAAGGAGAGTTTAAACTTAAACTTGACTGTGTGACATTGTTTTGAAACATGAAGGAGTGTTTAAACTTAAACTTGACTGTGTGACATTGTTTTGAAACATGAAGGAGAGTTTAAACTTAAACATGACTGTGTGACATTGTTTTGAAACATGAAGGAGTGCCATTTTGACCTGACAGTTTTCAGTCAAGCTCATCTACAAGCTCATAGCGCTCCACCGAGTGACGCGCTACGAGCTTGTAGGTCTGCTGTTTTTGAAAAATCGTAAAAATGTGGCACAAATCTTTGAATATATATTATATTCTTTCAAAGTGAATGTTTTTAACTCAGGTCTAAATGGGTTAAACTTAAACATGACTGTGTGACATTGTTTTGAAACATGAAGGAGTGTTTAAACTTCTGACCCGGATGTAGTTGGCATTGATGTAGCGGTCTGGCCCCGCCTCTTCCTCCTGGCTCTTCAGGACAACTCGGCTGTCAGGGTCTGGAATATAAACAAATTGTTAAAATAAGTGTTAAATAGCTCTATATTCTGATAGTACTCATTGCTATAGAGCGTCGCAGTCCCGCCCCCTTTCATGACGACGCCAGGCCCAGGAAATGAATCCCAATGCATTTTCCCCATAGACATTTCAAAACGTATTTATTTAAAGACCTTATAAGCGAACTCTTGTTGTGACAAATCATGACAACAAACCACAAAAAAAGTGTTTTATTAAACCTGCCGTTTTCTTCTTCTTTCTAATTATTTGTTCAGCCCGAAAAAAGAGTTGACTTTGTCAACTTTGGCATAAATGTCTTTAAATAAATACTTTCTGAAAAGTCTATGAGGAAAATGAACAGGGATTTATTTTCCGGGGCGGGACTGCGACGCTCTATAGACTAGAGTGCTAGATCAGTAACAGGTGTTAACATGCCTCTCCAGCTCTCTAGGAA
>NC_137866.1:5281529-5374029 GCF_963924005.1 Protomyctophum bolini
ATATAAAAATCCTCTTTAAATGTAACTTGTAATGTAACTTTCCCCTTCTAATCACCGCCCGCAAAACCCACCTCTTCAATTTAACTCCACCAATGGGCCCCTTCGCCTCTCATCATTCCACTGTTATTATAGATTTGTATTGCTTTTCTATAGTGTACCCCTAATACAGTAGCTTTGTCACGTTCCCATGCCCTCATGTAAAGCATCTTTGGGTTTGAGATATTATTGTAATTACCCCAAATTTGAAGCTGGCTGGTTTTCCTGCGTATGTTTTTTTTCTACCATTGAACGAATAGAGCCTGCCAGCTTGCCCAGGGGATAAATTGAATCTTACTCTTGACCATCAGGTTAGAATTTGTGTCAGATACTAGATGAACATGACCTTTGACACAACAATAAAAATGTGAATGCTGAAAAGATAAAGAAAACAGATACATCAAGTGATAGCCTCCCTCTCAGCCTGAGGGAGTATCTGTGCTGGACCTGCCACAACAGTGCATGGGAAACATAATATTCACCAAATCCACTTCACTACAACCTGCCCTGCATTGTATAGAAGCATGCCTTACTTACTCTTCCTCATCCCATGGCCTAGGGGGCCGTAGGGGTGTCATGGTGGATATATGCTTGGGCAGTCAGGGATCTCCAGCGCTCTCGGTCTTCAGCTGTGCGTAGCAGGGTCTGGAAGCTGCAGCCAGTCCACTCCTTGATGTTGTCCATTGATTCATTGATTCTCTGCCTGCCTCTTCTCCGCTTCCACTCCACTGTCCCCTGTAGGATGGTCTTTGACAACGAGGTATGCCTTGTGACATGACATGACCATACCAGGCCAGTTTGCGACGCTTTACTGTTGAGAGTAGGGGCTCCTGTTCTCCAGCATGGGTGGTGAACTAGCCCCTATAGTCTCAACAGTAAACTTAGCCTGGCTAATAAGCCAGACCGAATCAGCCGTTTGTGTGATATATTAGTCTGGTTTATTAGCCAGGCTATCGCAAACTGGCCTGGTATGGTCATGTCAGAAGGCATAGAAACATGCCAGGGCAGCCAGGCCAAGCTAAATTCATCAACAAATAGGTTACACATCAGGTGGAAAGGTGAAAACACCTGTTTTCTATTATGTCCACTCTGGTACAAAGGTGGTAATTAAGCCCCTGGCTCATATAGCCTACTGCATATCTAGGCCAACTGTGCCCTCTAGTGTAAAACTCATTACATGACCATTTATCAATGAGACGATCTTCATTGCTAAATGCTAAATAATGGATAAACACACACACACACACACACACACACACACACACACACACACACACACACACACACACACACACACACACACACACTCATGAGAAACGCAATAGTGACCTCTGGTGGTGATCAGTGTCAGTGAAACACCTGTCCGACAGGTTGTTTCCTCGTTCCTTCCAGAGTCTCAGGTGTCACACAGACAGACACAACAGAAGCCACTCTGCTCTGCTCTCTGCTCCGTTCTGTCGCCTTCATGCACTTACTTACTACACGTAACTATATCAACGTACACGTTTTACTCAGAGATACGTTTATCTATACTAGATCAGCCTAAACTGTAGTTCAATCATTTCTCGCAAACCAGCGAAATTGTTGCTTTTTTTTGGGACATCTATGTGGAATTTGTGGATTATACACCTGTCACCTCGCAGCGACACAGAGACAGAGGAACAAGAAGAATGACAGCAGCAGTAGTAGTACGGAACTGGGTGCATCGGTAGAACGAACCGGGTTGTTGTGGTGCTATAGGCTACAAAGAACACTTCATAGGGTCGTGAGGAGAAGGAGAACAGTTCTGTCTTGGAGGAGGTGTGTACAGTGGAACCATCATCATGGATCCGTTGGATTCTGGAACCAAATTCAACCCGAAACTACAGGTACCGTGACGTCAGACAGCAGCAGGGCGTAGCACCTGTCCTGCAAGATAAAAGATAAAGGAAACCAAATACAACACAACACTATACACACTATACTGGTTCTGGTTAATGCATCTATATACTTGCATAGGCTAATTGTTATTATTCATTCCGTCATTTATACAAGTAGGCTATTGATTTAGGCCTGTATACTTGATTGCTACTGTAGCCTATAAGACTTATAAGTCAAATTAAAATTGTCTACACCACAGTTATAGCCAGTTTACAATACACACTCAAAGCACCACAACTTTTAGTTCTACCCCTTAGGCTTTGTCAGATATTTACAAATGCAAATAGTCATGCAGGCTGCAGCAGTATTATGCACGTTTTGTCAACATAAACTCATGTCAACACACACACACACGCACACACACACACACACACACACACACACACACACACACACACACACACACACCCTGCCTAGTAGCTATATTATAGCTATAGGCCTCTATGCGTAGTGTGGTATACATCATAAATGTTTTAGCTTGTCCTTGCAAAACACAGGGAGGTATTGATAATAATAATAATAATGTAATTAACATCATCCATTAATTGGGTACAGCTGTTGATTTACCATTTAGACTCTAGGATGCTTGGGGTGTAGGCCAGGTTGTGGTGAGGGGCGGGGAGGGGGAGGGGAGGTACAGACTGATCAAGGGAAGGGTTGAAGGGTTGAAGGGTTGAAGGGTTGAAGGGTTGATCATGTCCTAAAGGTCAGGTGAGTGTCATCATGCCCTTGATGGCCTTGTAGGTCATCAGCAACTCCAAACTCAGTGCAGGCAGGGCAGGAGGCGAGGGGACAAGCGTGAACATTTTAGGGGTGCAACAGATTATTGAACTAATCAATTTAATCTATTATGAAGAATAATTGATTATCGATCATTCATAATCATAAGATGTTTTTTTCTTCCAATTCAGAGTAGCCAATTATGTTAAGCCCCATTCCTCCTCAATTGTATTGATACATTTTTATCGTTATAACAATAATAATGGGGGCACGGTGGCGCAGTCGGTAGTGCTGTCGCCTCACATGAGTTTGATTCCCGCGTGGGACGCTGTGGGCGCTGGGGGCGTGTTCCCTCCTCCACGTCATCAGTGCCCATTCCCGAGGCAGGGTTGGCAAAAGGGCCTTTTTCTGTGTGGAGTTTGCATGTTCTCCCCGTGTCTCCTAGGGTAGTTACCCTCACAAAAAACATGCAGTAATCCTGGTGTCTAAACTGCCTCCCCCTGGCCAGCCGGGGCGCCTGATGGAGGGGAAAGGCACTGGTTGGAATAACGTGTTCCTTTCACGCGCTACGTCCAACTGGGGAAACTCCCCCCTGCCAGGTGTAAAGGAGCAACTTGGACTCCTCATGGCTAATTTGCATAGAAGGAAGCATGAGGTTAGTCTGTTGCTCTCACCAGGTTGGCAGGTTGGCAGTGGCCTTGTGGTTTCCTGCCTGTTGACTACAAATCAGACTACAACATGACATAAATTACCATCCGCTCCAGACCGGTTCACACTGCGATTTTGGAACACAGACCAGGCTTTCCTCAGAGGTGGAAAGCCTGGTGACGCGGGGTTAACTCCTCTGGACCAACCCTCCCCGCTGACAGGTTCCACGCCCAGCGACACACACTTTACCACTGGGCCACAAGAGCGCCTACAATTTAATACAATTATATCGACAAGCGCAGATACTCGATCATTTATTAAAATAACCGATGAGAGTGTGTATATCAACTATTTGTGGAGAATCTTGACCCCATAGTTAAAGTATTAACTGTATATCCAGTAGATGAGATGATTATCGTACATAAAAAGACATACAAGCCAGGAGGATGTGGGTGTGACTGTGAACTGTGAAAACTGTCTGTCTGAACAGACAGGAGCCGACATGTTGCAGTGCTGTCACATTCCACACACATGGAACAACACACACACACACACACCCCGTGGTCCGTGTAGGACAGTGAATAATGTAGTGTGTGTGTGTGTGTGTGTGTGTGTGTGTGTGTGTGTGTGTAGGACAGTGATTGGGACGCTGCCGTACAGTTCCTGCCAGCCGCTGACCCCAAACACGTGCAGAAGAGAGGAAGCAGGAAGTTGTGGCTGGGCGTTGGCCTGGTGGCTGGAGCAGCAGCTCTGGCCCTGCTGACTGGTCTACTGGTCTGGCACTTCCACTGTGAGTACAGTAACACACTGACTGGTCTACTGGTCTGGCACTTCCACTGTGAGTACAGTAACACACTGACTGGTCTACTGGTCTGGCACTTCCACTGTGAGTACAGTAACACACTGACTGGTCTACTGGTCTGGCACTTCCACTGTGAGTAACACACTACTGGTCTACTGGTCTGGCACTTCCACTGTAAGTAACACACTGACTGGTCTACTGGTCTGGCACTTCCACTGTAAATAACACACTGACTGGTCTACTGGTCTGGCACTTCCACTGTAAGAACAACAAACTGACAAACAGACAGTTGTTAGAATGGAAAGAGGGAAGCGCCACACTGGAGCTGGCCTTTTAAAGTTCCCTTCAACAGGCTGGAACCAATCAGATCCCTCCAACAACCTGCAAAATCACTCACTCACTCACTCACTAACTTCACACAAACACACAGGCATACACAAACAAAATGTAAAACTCATAACGTACAAGCATAACATTATCATAATAGGGGTCCCAGGGTCATAGAGATGGTGCACAAAATTATGTCTGCAAGACTTCAAAGTTGAAATGTTAAATTGTGATATTTGGTTCTATTTAGAATAGAGAATAGAATGTCATGTTTGTTCAACTGCAATTCGACGTAATTAAATGACAATGTAAAAAGAAAGGTAAACTGAAATGTGTATTTACTTAAGTACAATTTTGAGGTATTTGTACTTTATTTGAGTATTTCCAATTTCCAATACTTTTACTTCTACTCCACTACATCTCAGTTACAAATATTATACTTCTACTCCACTACATTTATTTGAAAACTTTAGTTACTTTGTAGATTTTGATTATCACTGCAAAACATACATGAACCATTTCAGCCCTATATACATTAGATTTGTATACATTTGAAAAATGGAAATGGGACATTCTGCATAATGGGTACTTTTACTTTTGGTATTTTAAGTACATTTTGATGCCAATATATGTACACAAGTACATTTTAAATTCCGGACTTTTACTTGTAACCGAGTATTTCTACATTGCAGTATTGATAGTTTTACTTAAGTAAAACATTTGAATAGGAAAAAAATTCCACCAGTGCAGAGATGTCAACATTTGGGCCGTTTGTGTTTCAGTGCGCAGAGACAGAGACGTGAAGAAGGTCTACATCGGCTCCATGGGCATCTCCAACAGGAGGTTCACAGAGGCTTATGAAGACCCAGACAGCCCCGAGTTTAAACACCTGGCATCACTCGTCAACACACAGGTCAGTTCACCTTTTATCACAGCTCAGTTCAATGTCAATGTGGGATTTAGATGGCATGCCATTGATGCAACTGCAAGGTTCATTGTTTACCTGGTATCCTTTATAGTTTCAATGTACGCAGATGGTTATTTTTATAGTATAATTTGTTAACACATTCATTAACCCATTTCGACCGAGACCGATTCTACAATGTCTTCTAAATCAGTTTTCTGAAAAACCTGTTTCTATGTCAGTGGTGCTCAAACATTTTCATGTCAAGGACCCCCAGAAATATATCAAATTTGCCGCTGACCCCCATCTGAAAATATGTTGTTCCAGGGACCCCCCTAAAAATGTTCGCTCTGAAAGAATATATTCAAACATTTGGGCCACATTTTCACGATTTTTCAAAAATAGCAGACCTACAAGCTCGTAGCTTGTAGGCTATCTATGAGCTTGTAGATCTGCTA
Source organism: Protomyctophum bolini (assembly GCF_963924005.1). NCBI lineage: Eukaryota > Metazoa > Chordata > Actinopteri > Myctophiformes > Myctophidae > Protomyctophum > Protomyctophum bolini. The sequence continues at coordinate 5,287,345 of NC_137866.1, forward strand.
TTTTTAAATAGCTAAAGCATAACATAATGCTTTAAAACACCAAAAGGGGTTCCCGCCCAGAATGGGTTAAAACATCCTGGCTCAAACAATATTTACACACATTTTGGGGATTTCCACAGCAAGCACAATCAAGTCAACATTTCAAGGTGTTACTTTTCCGTGAGGTGTAATTCTTAAGATAGGCCTATTGTACAGTACACATACAGTAGGCTTATAATCAGATAAGCTATCATAACTCCCACCATGAGGCTGACTGGTAGAAGACTGTCTTGCAATACTGCCAGGGAAAAAGAGACGTATTTATTTAGCAACACATCTTTAACATTTTAGAAATTTATAGCAGTAGATTTATTTTTATGCTATTATGATTATGATTCCCAAATTGATGTGTTTCGGTTTGAAATGTTACCATGAATAAACCTCAAATGCTCATCAATTTGAGCAAGATATTGAATCCTTAACTGCTCCATGATGAGCAGGTTGGTGTATTGCATGGTTTCCTCTGCCATCGGCGTGTGAATGAATGGGTGAATGTGAAATGCGTTGGATAAAAACGCTGCATAAATGCAGTCAAGGGACCGTCGTGACATTCATAAACAGTACAGTATGAATAACATGTACACATCACCTCCTTTCCTTTCAGCTGAAACTGATTTATGATAAGAACACGGAGCTGAGCAGATACTTCACTGGATCAACAGTTCAAGCCTTCAGGTAAGATTCATGTTAATTTATTTGTACAGTGCTTTTTCCTAACGAGGTTATACAGCACTGTAACCTTGAACAGGCTTAAAGAGCAGCGTGGTGATCACCATAACAATTAAAACAGTGAATAAAATCAACGGGTGAAATAATAATGCTAATTCAAACAAACGGATGTTGACATCATCTGATAACAAAATGTACTTCATGTAGAATACTTGAATACTGTACCTTAAACACTGTACCTTAGCCGCTTGTACTGTAGATCGGCTATTGTTTGATGAAGAGATTTCGTTTAAAAATGTCCCATACTGTTGGGCGAGCAGTTACAATTCAGCTATGAAGCCGCGGGCCACATACAATTCTTCCCCAGGCCGCTATTCGGCCCGCGGGCCGCACTTTTGGACACCCCTGCTGCACTATAGAGCGTCGCAGTCCCGCCCCCTTTCATGACGACGCCAGGCCCAGGAAATAATTACAAAGAAGAAAAACAACAAAAAAAGTGTCGTTTTTTTCTACTTTCTAATTCTTTGTTTGGCCCTAATTCTTTGATTTGTCACGACAAGAGTTGGCTTTGTCCGCGGCGTAAACGTCTTTAAATAAATACTTTCTGAAAAGTCTATGGAGGAAAATGAACGGGGATTTATTTTCCGGGTCTCTCGAGGGGGGGGGGGGGGGGGGGGGGGGGGGGGGGGGGGGGACTGCGACGCTCTATAGCATTCAGAGATTGTGGAATAGGTTGTCTGGCTAACGCGAGACTACATGTACTTCCTGACTGTGTGGTGCAGTGATGGAGATGACTCCGGAGGGAGTGAGAGTGACGGCATGGTGGCGTACTACGAGTCTCAGTTTGACGTCCCAGACTTCAAGGTGTGGTCGCTGGACGAGGCCATCGAGGGTCTGGAGGAACCAGAGACGGAAAGGAAGGGACGCCTACTGGTCGGACCAAACCCTTCAAAGCCCACCAAAAACCCTTTGACCTACAAAAACGTCATGGCGGGAGGTAGGTCCACGTACTGCATTCCACATACTGTATAGTTAGGACCTACAGTAGGCCTGTCGCATGACATAATTACACCAGTGGGCTTTAAAAGTGGGGTCTCGAGGGAGTGTCAGGGGGGTCCCCGGTAAGTGGTAACATCACAATCAGTTTAACCAATTTAACCCTCATTTTTATTTCAGCTATTTGAAAATGGGCAATCTGCAAACACACAAGTCATAATGTGAAGCGCTGTCTGCTTGTAGTCATAGATCGTCTATTTTGGGGGTCCTTGACATGAAAAAGTTAGAGAATCGTTGGCACACAAGCCACCATTATTTTTTATTTAAAATGTTTTCTATTAATCTATATAAAAACGCCTGGGCATTTGGAATGGAATGTCACAACAGGTCAGCTCCATATATGGAGATCTAAGGGTGACAGCGGGGGCAGTGTCTTGAGTGTACAGGGTTTGATGAGGTCTGGCCATATATGGAGTGTGTCTTGAGTGTACAGGGTTTGATGAGGTCTGGCCATATATGGAGTGTGTCTTGAGTGTACAGGGTTTGATGAGGTCTGGCCATATATGGAGTGTGTCTTGAGTGTACAGGGTTTGATGAGGGTCTGGCCATATATGGAGTGTGTCTTGAGTGTACAGAGTTTGATGAAGTTTTTAATTTATTTATTTTTTATAGCAAAAACAGCAGATGTATTTAAGCTCACAAGCTCATTATTTCCTTTTCTCAGCTTTGGACCCACGTATGACCAAGAAAACATTTATTGGTAAGATGTATTTCTAAAAATAATTGTTTTTAATTTCTTGAATAAACTATAGGTTCACTCGTCAAAATACTGTACCAATATTTGGTTAGTGTACTGTATAGTGCACTGTATTTATCCATAACCCTACATGGTTCCAAACAAAACATTTGTGGGATAATTAAGAAAAGAAAAAAGATCATGATCTACAAACTGTATAAATATATTCAATATAGAGGCTATACTGTCTTAAAAAATAATAATTAAGGATATAAATGACCAATCAAGTCTCTTTTTCTTTTGATTGGTGCTTTCAGTTTCATAAAAGTACAAGAACAAACCTTTTTTAATGTTTTGGAAAATAATATATCTTAAGCTAGTTCTCATTAAAAAAAAAAAAACTAACTAGTACTTTAGTAGTGTGTAACATTAAATTGTTTTTCAGCCCGGAAGTCGTTTCCAATCCACACCCGTAAGAATGGAACGCTCCGGTCTCCGGGTTTTCCGAACTCCCCGTATGCACCCAACACGTACCTGTCGTGGAAGCTGAGGGCGGAACCGGGTCACCGGGTAAAACTGGACTTTGACACCTTCATGCTGGAGGAGGACTGCAAGCAGGACTTCATCAAGATCTATGACTCCCTGGCTCCCATAGAGCACCGTGTGTTAACGGAGTGAGTAGAACAATTCAAAATTAGTTCAAACATGAGTCACGAGGCAAGAGAAATAACAGCACACTTCATTCAAGTAGGGAAACGGACGCCACTGTCCGATGGAGTTGTATATAACAGTGAGTGAGCCTGGGATCTAAATGACTCCTGGCTCCTATATAGAACACTGTGTATTAACAGATTGAGTAGAGGAAGTGCTCACATCTTTGACTCACTGTTTAAGCACTTTCAAACTGGCACTCTTGTTTGACAGACAAGACAGAATTATGATACACATCAACAACATGAAAATGGCATCTTGAAAGCACATCAATGGCATCTTGAAAGCACATCAGTCACAAAGTCTTGATATTAGTTTACTATGCAGATATAATCGACTTACTATGCAGATATGCTAAACGGCTGATCTTTCCACAGGAAGTGTGGATATTCCCATGCTCCCCTGTCCTTCCTGTCATCGGGGAACGTCATGCTGTTGGTCCTGGTCACCAGCGAGGAGAAGAACTTCCCTGGGTTCAGAGCCACATACTCCCAGGTCCCCGTCAGCAGCCAAAGTAAATCTGAACATGTCAATCTACTGTATGATTACATTTACAAAAAGATGAAATAATTATTATCTCACAGATACATGACAACAATCAGATTACAGTAATCTAATGACAAACATTCAGTGTACTATACAGTAGGCACACGTTGTGTTGTGAGATCTGCTTTTTGGGGCAAAGAGATTTGGTTTAGATGGGGGGAAAAAGCTAGGTGGCCAAGTATAGACCCCTGGGGTAATCCAGCAATGAAGAATATATAGGGGTTTAAATTAGATTACAGTAATCTGCAAAATATAAAGTTTGGTGACAACCTTGTTATTATTTGCATCCTGTTTTGTAGAGTGTGGTGGCAATCTGTCAGGACTCAAAGGTTCCTTCGCATCCCCATATTTTCCATCTAACTACCCTCCGCGGATCACCTGTGTCTGGGACATCCAGGTAAGGGTTCCTATTATGACCCCAGTACATTTAGTTAGTCATTTGATTTAGCAGTCGACCGATTTTTTCGGGTCCGATAACCAATATCAAGGAGTAAATGCATATTCCGTATATATATCTTTTAAAATGTCAGTTAACTAAGTTTGGATAGAGTTTGGATAGATACTGTATCTATCTATATAGGCATGATGTTGATATAAATGAATGTTTCACTCTGTTTCTCTCAGGTCCCTGAAGGAAAGTTTGTGAAGGTTCAGTTCACCAAATTCTCTCTGTCTGAACCAGGGCAGAACACCAAGGCGTGTCGTAAAGATTATATCCAGGTCAACGGCCAAAGGTCAGACATCCAGTGTAGTCGTCATTGTGTTTTGAACAAGGCCGCTTTGTTCTATTACCTGCTATCGTCACCTTCAGATAAGATCATGTATGTAGGTAGGGTGTCATGTCCTTGTCTCTCTGGTCCTGTAGGCTCTGTGGGGACAGACCAGACAGCGCTGTGGTCACCAGCCAGGGAAACAACATGCAGGTCAAATTCGTCTCGGACAAGTCCTATGTTGACTACGGTTTCTCCGCCCAGTTTGAAGCTTTCGTCCCGACCAACCGTAAGCCTTCAATCTGTTTTGTCACTTTTCAAGTACAGATTCTGAGCTACACTACGGAATCTGTTGGCATGGGCATTTAGGGCAGTCAATCTATGCTAAAAAGGGGCGTGACCCTGACCCAAAATAAATTGCAATAGTAATCGTTCAAGGAGTGTTTTTCGTGCAAAACTAATGCTTTCAATTGATTCAGAATCATGAATAACCCTAGTTTGACACGTCACATGCTACTTAAAGCATAATTCAAATGTGAAATGTTTGCCTTATTTGCCATTTTCAATGGTACCCCAACGTTCAACCCCTGAATTTGCCATGATCCAAAATGTATATTATAATCCATTTTTAATGTTATTTGGATGACCCTAAGGATCATACCTTGAACGATTACTATTGTAATTTCTTTTTGGTCAAATCTTAGATTGACTGGCCTGATTTGGAACGCGTGTATCTAATCATTTCCATAAATAAATAAAAAGTTTAAGCAGTGAAAATTGTAGATCTGCAAAGCTCACAACTTTTCACTAGTTTGGATCCCAGGCAAAAGTAAAAAAATGGAGCCACTTCTCTAGACTTCTCCTGTGCCAGGATGTCTGTGTATGTGCTTAGTTTCTTTGTGTAAGCTCTGTCAAACGGAACAGTAAATAGAAATAGATTGGACGACCTATGATCCTGATTTACCTCCCAAGACATTCATATGAATAGTAAATAGAAATAGATTGGACTACCTTTGATCCTGATTTACCTCCCAAGACATTCATATGAATAGTAAATAGAAATAGATTGGACTACCGTCCTATGATCCTGATTTACATCCCATGACATTCATATTGAATTGCGTTGCGCAAAATAAATCCCACGTCTGTGTTGCGTCTCACCTAATGTTGTGAACGCACCTCAACGGCCAGGAAATGAAAAGAATGTGGAACATCTTGATAGTCCATATAATCTATGCATGAAAAAAAACACCATTGGAGGCAGAGATACTGTCTTCGTTACAAACGCATTGTTGTTGCTTCACAGATCAAATTTACACACTAGCCTCCCTCCCTATTCTGGGGTGAAGATATGTACTGTAGAGAGGGAATTAAGGATGGGGGGCTAGTATTAAACCCCTAATCCAGTCAACATAATTTATATATAAATGTTTGTGTGTCCACAAACAGAAATAGGTGTGTTGTTAGAAAATGTGTAAATAGAACTGTGAAGACATCTCTTTGAGGTGTAAATCACTCGATCGTTGTGGATCACCTCACCTTTTTCTATTACTGAACAAAATATGCCTAATTCATGCTCCGTTGTTGCCAACATAAACCGATTTACAAGTTAAAAACGTGTCCTTGTCGGCAAGCAGTCACGTCATGGAGTATAAATTGCACTTACATTTCAATCTAGTTTCAATTCTAAAGCGTGAGTGTACAAATGTCACCAACTGGACCCTTCTGGATTGAATAAATGAACGCTGTGTTATAATTTATTTCCTCCAGCCTGTCCAGGGAGGTTCCAGTGTTCCAACAACCTGTGCATCGACAGCCCTCTGAGATGCGACGGCTGGGACGACTGCCACGACAACAGCGATGAAGACAACTGCAGTACGTCACTCTCACTCATGTCCTCACCAGACCCAATGAAAGACAGTGCTTAGTTTAGACTAGTCATTGGTTAGACATGGGTTAAGGTTAGGTTTAGGTGTGCTGCCCCCGTGGGAGGTTAGGTTTAGACTAGTCATTGGTTAGACATGGGTTAAGGTTAGGTTTAGGTGCGCTGCCCCGTGGGAGGTTAGGTTTAGGGTGAGGGTTTGAGATAGGTTGTAGTTGTAGGACTAATGACTGGTCTAACCAATGACTAGTCTAAACCAAAAACTGTCTAAACTAAGTACTGCACCCGGTGGAAAAAGTACTCACAAATGATGTAAAAGTACCAATACTGCAATGTAGAAATGCTCTGTTACAAGTAAAAGTCTGGAATTCAAAATGTACTTGAGGAAAAAAAAGAAAGGTCATTAAAATGTTGACATAATTGCATAGCAGCTTTAATGTATGTAGTGGAATTGTAGTAATCCAAGGATTGAAAAATACCACAAAATTGTACTTACAGTACTTAAGTTAATGTACAGTAGTTACGTTCCACCACTGATGAAAGAGACAGTTGATGATGATGACAGTCTTTGATCTCCCTCTCGGTGTGTTTTCTGTACAGCGTGTGACCCGTCGACCCAGCTGCGCTGTAGGAACGGCCGCTGCAAGGCTCTCTTCCTGCAGTGTGACGGAGTGGACGACTGTGGAGACGACACGGACGAGATGAACTGTCGTGAGTATAATTATTATACTATAATACCTCACTGGTTGTGTTTCATTTCATTTTCATCTGGATTCTGTTTGGATTCTGTTTTTTAGGGTTTTTAACCTGTTAATAATAATTTCAACTGCGTGATAAAAAAAAATTGGGGGGGGGGGCAAAATAATCACATTTGAACTGGGGACCCCCCCAAAATAATCATATTTGAACTGGGGACCCTCCCACCCTGACAAGTATTTGGAATTGTAGAGGTACATTTAGTTCCTCTGTTCTACAGTTACATATTGTGAAAATAGAAGATATATCAGCATTTAAGAAATGTCATCTTGGACCCCCTCCCTCCCAAATCCCGACCCAAAGTTTGGGAAGCACTGATCAATAGTGTTATGTACCTGGCAGTGTGGAGATCAGTATTCAGTGGTGTAGTGCGTGTATGCATGGGTGTAATGTATGTGTGTGCGTGTTGTAATGCATTAACAGAAATGTTGAAAAGTGTGCATGGTGGAAAAGGTGCAGGAGGCAAATGAGAAGAACAGAACTGGGGAAGGACTGGGGAAGCAGGCATTTATAGGGCGTCGACACCCGGGGCCAGGTGCAAGCCACTTAGGCTGATCATCATGATTAGTAGCTCTGCTCCCCAATCCTATTGGATAAAAAGAACAGAGGTTACTATAGGGTAAACAGTAAACACAATACCTAAACCAGACAACCTAAGAGTAATATATATATATATATATATAATTTTTATATATATATATAACACACAATATAGGGAACCGTCACAATAGCAGTGTATTTTCATGGTGGTAACGGAGGCTGTATTGTTGTGTTGTAGTTACGTGCCGTCCGGGAGAGTTCAGCTGTCGTAGCGGAGGCTGTGTTCCAGACACACAGAGGTGTGACGGACGCCAGCAATGCTCCGACGGCTCTGATGAGGCAGGCTGCAAGAAATGTAAGTACATCACTTAGTCTTAGAGCACAATGGAAGAGTTTAATGTAAGTACATCACTAGCACAATGGAAGAGTTTAATGTAAGTACATCACTAGCACAATGGAAGAGTTTAATGTAAGTACATCACTTAGTCTTAGAGCACAATGGAAGAGTTTAATGTAAGTACATCACTAGCACAATGGAAGAGTTTAATGTAAGTACATCACTAGCACAATGGAAGAGTTTAATGTAAGTACATCACTAGCACAATGGAAGAGTTTAATGTAAGTACATCACTAGCACAATGGAAGAGTTTAATGTAAGTACATCACTAGCACAATGGAAGAGTTTAATGTAAGTACATCACTAGCACAATGGAAGAGTTTAATCTAAGTACATCACTAGCACAATGGAAGATTTTAATCTAAGTACATCACTAGCACAATGGAAGAGTTTAATGTAAGTACATCACTAGCACAATGGAAGAGTTTAATGTAAGTACATCACTAGCACAATGGAAGAGTTTAATGTAAGTACATCACTAGCACAATGGAAGAGTTTAATGTAAGTACATCACTAGCACAATGGAAGAGTTTAATGTAAGTACATCACTAGCACAATGGAAGAGTTTAATCTAAGTACATCACTAGCACAATGGAAGAGTTTAATGTAAGTACATCACTAGCACAATGGAAGAGTTTAATCTAAGTACATCACTAGCACAATGGAAGAGTTTAGCAGACACTCTCGACTAGGGCTGCAACTATAGAGATTATTTTCTTAGCGATTATTCTATCGATTACATCATCGATAGAGCACTGGCCTTTGGACACAAGGTCACGGGTTCGATCCCGGGCAGCGCCAGCACCGCATAATGAGTAGCATGGCTTGAGTATAAGACTAAGTAAAGCTGATGGTAGTGCTGAGTTGTTAACATTATATTTAACTTGTGATTTAGATTGACTTGAAAAATAATCGTATATATTTCTTTAATAATGTGTGTGTGTGTGTGTGTGTGTGTGTGTGTGTGTGTGTGTGTAGCGGGGGTGGTGCAGTGTTCTGCGTTGACGTACCGCTGTGCAAACAGCCGCTGTGTCACCAAACTCAACCCGGAGTGTGACGAGGAGGAAGACTGTGAGGACGGCTCTGACGAGAAAGACTGTCGTGAGTTTCATTTAACAGCTGCAGTCATGACACAATAAATATGTACATACTATTTCATACGTATGTTATGTATGTGCATTTTACATGCATTCAGTGCAACAACGTAAATACATACGTACGATTGTACGAACAACTGCTGTGAAGTGTGGCATTTTCACCGCTGTGGCATTTCAACATTTCAATAAAGTTATAAAAAAAAACACTTGAGATGGTCATAAACAGACACAAACGAACATGTACTATAGCATACGTTTCTTTGGGAGGTAGATCAATGCCCGACATTGTCATACAAGAGTGCCATGCAAATAACAGCTCCTTCTTGTACATACAAGTGTTGTGTAACGTGGGATATTCCTTCAGTTTTTCAGTACGTCTTTTGGGGCTTTCAAGTTATTGACATGAAATGGTGTGTGTGTGTGTGTGTGTGTGTGTGTGTGCGTGCGTCTCAGAGTGTGGTCTCAGGCCTTACAAGAGCTCTCGCATCGTGGGTGGTCAGGCCTCCAGGGAGGGGGAGTGGCCTTGGCAGGTCAGTCTTCACGTCAAGGGGAGTGGTCACACCTGTGGAGCGTCGGTGCTCAGCGACCGCTGGCTGCTGACCGCCGGACACTGTGCTCACGACAGCGACAAAGTGCAGTACGTTTGTTTTGATGACTAGAGACGGAGCACTTCCTAAGATGTAATGTCTGTACGTAGACAAAATAAAATCATGTACTGTACATACAGAAAATTCATCATTTAAAGCTGCTACCCGGAACTTATTTGAATAAAATGTATTTAACCAATCAGTATGTTAGACTTAGAGCACTGTTTCCCAAACAGTGGGTCGGGACTCGGGACTTATTCTTAATTTTGTTATTTAAAAAAAGTTATAATAATAATTTAGTCCCACCAAAAAATGCAATTCTTTTCATGAATTTCAAATTAATTAAATTATTTTTCAAATGAATTTCATTAATGAATAAATAAAAAAATAAAAAATAAATCAAATAAATTCTAGAAATTAGAAAACAAAACTAGTGAAAATAGCCAACCTATAGGCTCACAACAAAGCGTTGTTGTGAGCTTGTAGATCAGTTATTTTCACTAGTTTGGGTCCCGGCCCGGACAAATGTTTAATCTCACTTTTGGGTTGTGGAATAGAAGGTTTGGGAACCACGTGTGTTAAGACTTAAGAGTATGTCATCTGTGGTCTCCCTACTCTTCTGAGGGCTTGATATTTGGGGTTCAGATCTTGGGTTTTACATAAAATTTACAGATTGCTATCTTCAAAAACACTTTGATACTCATGTGTTATTTCTGACGCAAAACACCAGGTATTCCAGAGCTGACCTATGGGAGGCCTTCTTGGGTCTCCACGCCCAGGGCCTGACCAATCAGTGGACGGTGAAGAAAGGCATCAAACGCATCATCCGTCACCACGGCTACGACCCGGACACCTACGACAACGACATAGCGCTGATGGAGCTGGATGGCGAGCCGCTGGTCCTCAACCAGAACGTCTATCCCATCTGCCTCCCCGCCGCCACCCACCACTTCCCTGTAGGCACGACGGCATGGATCACTGGCTGGGGCGCGTCCCGGGAGGAAGGTGAACCATACGATACTCTATTCATTGCCGTTATGAAGACATCGTTTGAATTTAAACATGCAAATGTTTTGGATACATCTAGGATGTCTATATACATTGCAGAAACCCTATGTCCGTCGGTTTGGCTCTCTGTCCTCCTGGGCATAACTCAGGTTCTGTCCAACCGCTTGACTTTAAAGTTTAAACACATGGTGAACTGTGCCTGGGCTGGGACAACCCAGAGGAAACTCTGGCGCCGGAGGCCTGCAGCAGAATCGTGAGGCGAAAGGGGCGCATTCGTTGGTCTGACGTACTGACAGTCCGACATGCGACAGTCCGACATCCGTGGCCGGTTAAGACACATTCGTGGCTTCTGCGTGCGGTTAGGGTTAGGTTAGGGTTCGGGGTAGGCGGATGTCGGGACTATTTTGTGTTGGACTGTTTGTATGTCGGACCAAAGATATGCACCCGAGGCAAAACACGTGCAATAAAACCTTTCACCATTTCCTCGGAATGTGTGGTCCCTTCCTTTGAAGGTTTTACATAGTTGTTTTAATTCTTGTCTTGTGCGCGTTGTGCTCGCAAATTCCAATTTCCAACTATGAAGAAAGGAACTGAGCAGCGTTGGTGTTTGTGGTGTGTTGGACTGCAGGTTCTGCAGAAAGCGTGCTGCAGAAGGCGGAGGTCCGCGTCATCAACGGCACCGTGTGCAACAAGCTGCTGGAGAACCAGGTCACTGAACTCATGATGTGTGCTGGAGTGTTACAGGGAGGCGTCGACGCCTGTCAGGTAAACTACACTAACAAACATCATCTCCCATCATCCTCAGTGCCTGTAAACTACACAAACATCATCTCCCATCATCCTCAGTGCCTGTAAACTACACAAACATCATCTCCCATCATCCTCAGTGCCTGTAAACTACACAAACATCATCTCCCATCATCCTCAGTGCCTGTAAACTACACAAACATCATCTCCCATCATCCTCAGTGCCTGTAAACTACACAAACATCATCTCCCATCATCCTCAGTGCCTGTAGATCTTTAATTCAGATTATTAATTAATAATCTGAATTAAAAACAAAATACTTATTAAATAAAGGGACCCATAAAAATGTGTCTGTGACCATCCCATTGTTTGGGAACCACTGATGTATACAGAACACGTGATCAGCCGATAATGTGATGACCTGTGACACTGTCCCATCTCTCAGGGGGACTCTGGGGGTCCACTGTCCGTCCCGGGGCCCAGTGGGAGGCACTTCCAGGCGGGCGTGGTCAGCTGGGGCGACGGCTGTGGCCGAAAGCACAAGCCTGGCGTCTACACTCAGGTCAGCAAGTACCGCGGCTGGATCACACAGATGACTGGAGTCTAGCCTATAGGTGGACACCCTGTAGCTTACTGAAACCGCAAAACTGCAAAACTCAGGGTATTTTTTTCTTAAAACTTTTATCCCACGATTTTGTAACCCCATTTTTCAGTGTCAATTATCTAATGTAATCCTGGGCGCTACGCTCCATCTGCCAACATGGGGAGAGCAACGGACTGACTTCATACTTCCTTCACTGCATGAGGAGTCCAAGCCGCTTCTTTTCACCTGACAGGGGGGGAGTTTCCCTGGTTGGACGTAGTGCGTGGAATGAACACGAGATTCCTTTCCCCTCCGTCAGGCGCCCTGGCTGGCCAGGGGGAGGCTGTTTAGAGATACCAGGACTACTGCGTGTTTTTTGTGAGGGTGCCTACCCTATAGGGGACACGGGGAGAACATGCAAACTCCACACAGAAAGGCCCTTTCGCCAACCCCACCTATAGGGTATGACCCAAACCCCCAGGGAGGCACTCCAGTGTTGAAGCACTCGGCCCTAGTGGCTAGAGAATGAACTGCAGGCGGACCCGTGGATTCATGACGAGGAAACCCCATGCAGCAGCTGGGCTTTAACGTTGAGCGCTCGTTTGCACTTCCGCATTTGACCACCAACTGTTGGTGGTCGAATGCGGAAGTATAGACGGTTCTTCCGGGTGCTTCAAAACGCCACTGAGCAACTTCCACTGAAATGAATAGTGGGAGGGCTGGGCTGTCGCTCCGGTTCGGTCTCCATCTTTTCATCACTATGGGTGTGACACGGAGGAGAGAACACAGAGAGATCACGCTCACAGACTTCTGGTTCTCATTCATTCATATTCATACGTTTGGGTGTGTCTTGCATGTCTCTTTAACCACTTGAACACTAGTCTCTCTCTTTTGCGCACAATTTATGTGTGGGAAGCGGAGGTCCCGCTTCCCCCTCGCTTCCGTTGCATAAATGTGTCCTACTGTAAATCAAATTATATTATATTTTAAAGAAATATTTAAATGTATTTTCGTGAACGGAAAAATGATGAACAGATGACAGCTTCCTTTCTGGGCTTTCAGGAAGTGTAGTTCCAGACTATGTAGCGTACTTGAACCTGCGAAAATGAAGTCTAAAGGGTTTAAAGGTGGTTAAAGGGACACTTCACACTTTTTGCAAAACTAATGACATTTAGAAGATTTAGAACACTTTCCTGGGCGTCTTTGTGTAATATGTGGTTTTAGATATTTTATATTTTAGCAGTGAGCCCAGTGTCTCTGATGTCATGGACGGACATGGACACAGGGCTCACTTACTTCCTGGACTACATGTTGTCTCAGTAAGACAGCCATCCCCCTATCCACAAGGAGGAGCAGTGCACCAAAGCATTTTGGGAATTGTAGTCCTGGAAGGAAGTGAGCCCAGTGTCCTTGACATCAGAGACACTGGGCTCACTGCTCAAATATAAAATATCTAAAACCACATATTACACACATAAAGACCCCCAGGAAAGTGTTCTAAATCTTCAAAACAACATTAACATATATCTTTTTGCAAAAAGAAGTGTCCCTTTAATGTTCATAGGTGTGGGTGTTTTCTTACTGGTTGGCAGACAGCTTTTTTTAATGAAGTTATTATTTGAGATAAAAACAGTTTTCTGTTCATTTTGTATGTAAACTACAGAGAATTTATATTAATGTTGAATCTAGAACTGTGAAATGTTCCAGAGGATAAAACGGGTCAAACCACACCATCTGCTGGTTGACAGGTGTGGTACTGTAGATGACTATGAAGTCTAATTCTTTGTACAGTTCTATATCACTGGTTCTCACTCAACGTAGGGTCTGGGTGGGACCACCTTAGTTCAAATGTCTATAACTTGGAGAGGGTACAAATAGAACCAACGGGTCCATTTGGTTCCATTACTTTTAGTCAACTATACTATAATAACCCTGATGAGCACAAGAACGTTGGTGCTGATCGATCCAGTGGCTTGCAATATTAACCGACAGACACACACACTGCAGAAAGGCTGCATCCTCCTTAGACTGAAGCAAAGAGACATTAAATAGTTTGATGCCTGATGCAAGGGGAAAACGGAGGAGTATAGCTTTAGGTCTGCAGGTCATTTTCTGTGATACTTATGAGCCAACAGAGCTGGACCCACCAACTTGAAGAAAACCTCTTAATGTAAAGGTTGCTTGTTTATGCTGGGATGTCATGCCCAGTATATCTGCCCAATATTCAGATGGCCCAATAGTCGGAAAAATGTTTAGGTTAGTGTGAGGTTTGGGTTACGGTTAGACTTAGTGACCACCGGACCAATGACTCTTGCACTAATTAATTATATATATTTTGTAATGTAAATGTTTTATCCCCTTCTTGGGGAAATGTCCTCTGCATTTGACCTGTCCTAACTAACAGGAGCAGTTAGTAGCCGCAGTTCAGGGCTCTGGGACCAACTCCAATTGTAATGCCAGTACCTTGATCAAAATGACATGTCCGTACTATGTACCTACAGTATACATGCATTTTGGTGTGGGAGGAAACCAGAGTATCTGCACTAAACCCAACACAAACACAGAGAACATGCAAACTAAATGCATGGCATTGTCTATGCAGGCCAGTCAAGGACAACTTCCACTGGTCCAGTGGTAAAGTCCCTAGCCATCACGGTCACCAAGTGGGATTGTCAATCGGCTGTTTTTCAGTAATAAAACCTTTAAAATTACATACTGGACTTGAGGCAGACTTGCAGGTGAGAAATCAAGTGTAATGTGTTCCAGGCCTGGACAACATATAGGTGAAACAACTGAAGAAAAGAAGAAACTCAAACAACAAACACAACTTAAACAGCCCACTCTCTACTGAACCATTTCACCTTTATATAGACTCCTGACTCCACCCCTGGCTAAGCAGTCAGCTAATCACAAAGCATTTAGCAACACCCAAGACGCTCCCCCGGCCTAAAGCAATCAATCAGAGCTCTCTTCAGGCAATCAAGGCAGCTTCCCAATTACAGCATCTGCATAGATAAACACAAGTATATTAGATTCACATGAATTTGCACCTTCTGTGGGACTGAGAATCAACCTGTTACAAATACAATACAGAAACAATACAATGAATGTGTATTGTTGAACAGCTTACATTACTCTGACAGAGGCTGCTCGGTCACAATCGCCACTATTGGGACGTTGGGTGGGTTCGAATCCACCGCGGTGCAACCAGCTTTATCGTGGTCTTTACGAACACAATTGGCCCGTGTTTGGGGGAAGGAACCCGGGCGGAAAGGTGATATTGGTCATTGCCTGTACTCCTACGGGCCGTGGGGCATCTGTCAGCAGGGAGTGGTGAGTGGGAGGAGTAGGCTGCCCCTAGGCTCTGGAATAGCCTTCCTCTCTACATCAGATCCGCCCAGTCCATTGAGACATTTAAGTCTCTGCTTAAAACCCTTTTTTTTCTCGACCTAGCTTTAAATCACAACCCAGTTTAATTTCCAACCTTTCATTTTGAGCACCTCTTACCTTTAGTGCCTATTATATTCATATGTACCCACTTGACATTGATGTATTGTTTTTATTTGATTGTATTGCTGTTGCTATACGTTTTTTTTTCTTCACTTGTACAGCACTTTGGTCGTTTTTAAATGTGCTTTATAAATAAAGTTTGATTTGATTTGATTTAGGATAAAGGCTTCACGTCCTCCCCGTGGGGGCTCTAACAACTACGTAAATTGAGGAGAAAAGGGCCTAAAATGATGAGCTACTCTAAATTTAAAAACTTTACTGTAGAATGTATTCTTGTACTGAAATAGTTTTAATTGGGAAGTGTCTATAATGTTCATTTTGCCATATTTTGTAACGATCTTGGTAACCATTTTTACATGCAGACCATAATGACATAATGATAAGATTTGTTTATATATATATATATATTTGATAGTTTTACTGTTTTTCTTTAAATGCTGTGACAACGTGAGTGACAATAAAGTGAAGTTGTGTTGATGCTCTGCTGTTTGTTTGGTGGAACATTAAAACGGGTCAGACCCGTTCAGCGGGTTTACATGGAGGAACTACACAAACAACAGAGAAGCCAAACCCTTGGCCTGCGTGGGAACTATGCAGGATTAGATGAAGTGACAAGTGATTCTATCATATATGGAATCACTATGTGTCACTGTCATCAGTATCACATGCCATGTGAAGTGTATGTGTACACACAGATTCACAAGACACACGACGCGTCACATCTGACACCTTGTGAGCTTGTAGATCTGCAATTTGTTGTAGGATGTAGTGATGTACACACTAGTATACACTGTTGTGTGACTGTTCTGGAGCTTAAATTCGGCATATCATTGACAGAACGTCAGTTCTGTCAGTGGCTCTGACATTGTTGCAGGTCTGCAGTTTGTATGACGTGCATGTACATGTAGGCCTACAGTATATACTGGTAATTGATTTCCCAATACTCTGTTTAGTTATATTATTGTTTTAAGACATTTTATAGTATAGTATAGTATTTAATTTGAAACACAATGCTGTGTCTTTTCTGATTTGTCCTCAACCAAAAGGTTACTTTACAAAGATAGATGTACCACAGATGAAATGTCCTAAATATTGTATGTATGTTATTTGAAAGCTAAAATACCTACGTTTCTTAGTGAATACAACCCTATTTTGACCAATGTGTGTAGTACGAGTATGTTGATATAATTATAGGCTACTATGTGTGTTATAATAATATAACACATCTGCAGTGGTGGAGGTGGTTTCCAAACTCTTTCGCTGAAAAACACATACATCCTGGTCAGGAGGGACATCTACTGGTTGACAAGAGATATTAAAGGACCTTGGCTTTATCAGACCAGAATTATGACAATGCCATTAAAATGCTTAAAAGGGCGCAAAGATCTAATAATTAATGCCCACATGAACAAACTGTTAAATCTGACTCCAGTTAAAATGCAATCACAGATGTGATTGCATTACGCAAACTGTATGATGACATTGAGATACAAGTAAGAAGCCTAGATTCAATGGGAGTTGTATCCGACACGTATGGAAACGTATTATTTTGCCCAATTCTCATGAAAATGATACCGGAGGAAATCACATTAGGGTTCACTCGTCAAACTGGCGGTGATGAGGATGGTGATGGAAAGAACAATACGTTCAGTGTAAAAAATATAATGTCATTTCTACAAAAAGAAGTGGAGAGCCGTGAGAGAACGGCCAATCTTGCATGGAAGCATCAAGCATGACCCCCAGAGAGAGAATCAAGAGAGCGCTCAGAGCGCAACCGGGAGAAAAGAACGGAAAAAAGGAAAACCTACAGCGGCGAGTTTCAGAGATGATTCAAAATGCATATTCTGTAATAGTAATCACAAATCCAAGAACTGTACTGAACTGACTGTTGAACTAAGAAGAGAAACACTGAGGAAACAAGGCAGGTGTTTTGTATGTCTGGTAGGCAGGTGGTCTGGTTTATTAACCAGGCTAGCAGGCATGTCGCGCGTAATTGTAGAACGCAGGGCATTCACTGTGAAGAGTGCGGGGGCAGACACCACACAACAGTTTGCAAAACAGCCAATCAATACAGCGCATACAAACGGAAAGATAAGAGGGACTTGGAACTGGAAGCAAAAGGAATACCCATAGCAGATGTACCCATCATAGGGATGGATGCAGTGGAATTAGGAGTCCTAATTGGCGGAGACCAATATTTGAAAATGGTCACAGGAAAAATTGAGAGACTGAATGAAGGACTAGTTCAGTTGCACTGCAGGAAAGTGTATTTGGATGGCTGGTGCAAGGAGAAGTCACCACGCTAAATATCATAAATGAAGTTGTGGACATTGAAGTGATGCACAACAGCGTCGGAGAGGAACAGGCACTGTCAGATCAGTTACGCAACTTTTGGGAAATCGAATCACTTGAAATCCACATGAAAGAAATGCATTCTGAGAAGGAAGACATGGCAGTGTATCCTAGGATGCGTGCATATCCACGGATTCCCGAGCCGTGCATATCCACGGATTCCCAAGCCGTGCATGCCTATTCCCACTATAGGCTGAGGAAGAAATGCCACTTGACAGTTTTCAAATCAGCCTCGTGGTGGCGCTACACAACAGGCCAAGTTGCGTCACACACACACACACACACACACACACACACACACACACACACACACACACACACACACACACACACACACACACACACACACACACACACACACACACACACACACACACACACACACACACACACACACACACAGTTCTGGTTTCTGTTGACTTTATTAGTGGAATGGAATATACACCTCTGTGCTTTAATACCGTTTTCTCCTCTCTACTGCCCCCTACAGCTTCAACACGATCAGTACACTGAGAATAGGATCATCACAACAATAATAATAATAAATTATAAATAATAATTATTATATTATTAAAATAATTATAAAACCCATAATAAACACTTGCCCAAAATAGCAGATCTACATGCAATGTTTGGAGAACAAAAAATGTTGTCTTCATGGATATTAAGGTATATATTAGAGTTTAAAGCTGCTATAAGCAATAATATTATGTCAAAACTTTAATGACCTTTTCTTTCTTTTTGTTGGTATTCAGACAGCCAGCAAAGGGTAGAACGCTCCCAAAAAACTAGAAGCTTTGTCATTGGTCGATTTGCCTGTCTGCTTCCTGATTGGTTAGTCATTGCGACCAGGGTTTTCTTTTATTTTACCAATGACAAAGCTTCTATACAGGGACATCTTTGAATGCAGATTGTGGCCCCTAGATGTGTCACAGAGACTCAGTTTGCTTTGGGAGCGTTCTACCCATTGCTGGCTGTGCTGAATACCAAAACATAAAGAAAAGAAAAGGTCATTAAAGTTTTGACATTATAGCAGCTTATAGCAGCTTTAAGTGGTTAATTGCATCTGAAGTGGTGCTCATTGTTCCTTTTACTTTACACCAGGAGGGGGGGGTCAATGGTTGGTCCAGGACCCATTCGAGGTCGCTACTCAGGGAGAGTTTAGGTCAGCCTGGATCTGTAAGATTATTATTATTATTATTGAGGGGTGCTAGCCCGTCTATATATAGCTTTTGTCCCCACACGTCTCAATATTTGAGATTGACAATGACAGGAGAAATTAGGTCAAATGTCCACCAAATATGACGTAAATTTAACCAACCAATCACATAAACTCAGTTGTTCATGAGATGTACAGTATGATGATGTATAATGATAAGAGCGTCCCTCACTTCACACGGGTGTGATCTTTTTTTTTGTTGTTTTACCATATTACTGGTCAGCCAGGAATTGAACCCCCTGGAGAAGCAGGTGGAGGGTTCAGTGCTTGGCTCAAGGGCACTTTAGACTGTATTGTACTGTATTGTACGGATTGACGCTTCAATCAATACCACGTCATCGACATTAAAATAACATTAAAAACATTGAAATAAAAACATGACAACGTCTCTCTTTGAGGCCTTGATACACAGGTTATACAAACAATAATCCTCAGTAGTAAATGGAACTCTCACAAATATGGATCAGTTACCACTGAGCGCACATTGACCACTCTGACAAGCCTGAGCAATGGAGGAAGGTATTGGCAAAATGCAGCTTATTGATGCTCTGCATTCAACAAGCTGACCTGAAAGAAAACATGAAAATGTTATGGTTCGTTTCTAAGGGCCGATTCATACTCCTATTTTACCGCCGTTTCGGCGCTGTATAGCGCCGAAATGATTTCGGCTCGTCAGAAATTTTCAGTAGCACCGAAGAGCCGACTTTAGGACTGTATCCCTCCCCCCCCCCCCCGAACCTCAAAATACGTCACATCACATTGTAGGCTCTACAGCGCCGAACCGACTTTTATTCGGCTCTAAAATAGGAGTATGAATCGGCCCTCTGGTGGACAGAGTGGCATTCCGACGCACCGCCATTCCGACTACGATGCTTTCCGCGTGAGGTTAGGGACAGGGTTAGGGTTAGGGACAGGGTTACTAATGCGGCACGTCCGAATAGCGGGCTTTGGAATGCCGGTGTGTATATAACCCCAACTCTGAACATTCATTTTAAGCGATATCAGAGCGCTCTGCAATGCCAAAAAACTGATTGCTCCAAAATTCCAGAGCGCATGCAGGCCATTTCTCAGAGCGTAGGCTATCTCTAAACACATCCAAAAGCTGGGCACAATGTTGCCATGTTTTAAAGCCTATTCATGTTAATAAAGAACAGATAGAATGTATACAATTTCAAACTTAAACAATACTGCATTAGTGGACATGTTGTGTGTTGCTTGAGTGCGTGCGTGCGTGTTATAAGTGCTAAATAAAGCTTTACACATAAAAGCTGATGTCTGCTTTTACATACAATGCTTCACATTATTCTCTGTGTATCAAGAACCTCAGAAACATAACGGAACAACACATTCAAAGACACTAACAGAATAACTTCACACGGTAGAAATCACATTATTCCAGTAGAATTGATATATCCCTGCCCGGTAGAAATTCAAATAAAAAAAGGAGTGACTTCCAGATAGACATTGTCCATGGTCTCAGACATTCTGTCTTTTTCTAGGAGACACATAAATCATACAATGAATCCCATCGCAGTGACGTGAGGCATCTATATTCTCCTCTCCTCTTCCCCTCACGAGAAAACAGTTAAAATACCTACAACGGTATCCATGCATATTTGTGACCGCCCAACATATCACAACACCCACACACCCACACCCACACCCATACACACCCACACCCATACACACCCACACCCATACACACACACACACCCACACACACACAGGCACACGTGCACACCCACACGTCATGCACGCGACACAAACACGTGTGCATTTGTATTACTTACCCTTTCAGGCCGCAAGCTCCCAAAAGAACCATATTAGAACTGGGGACGACCCGACCCTGACCCCACCCTGACAAGCACATGGAATGTAAGAGACGAGGCATTACATTTAGTTTGATTCAGTTCCACAGATAAATAACAACGCCTGGGCCTCGCGACATGAGGCATTGTGGACTTGTAGATCGGCTGTTGGCCAATGTTTGACCAGTTTTCTTTAGGTTTTTCAAAAGGGATCCCTGGCTAATACGACAAATATGTTTTAAAACATTATAATTGCCCTCTATTACTCGTGCACGACGTCTATTTCTCAAATTCCACTATACTTGTGGGAACATTTGACCATCACTGGTATAGTAATACAAGTATACACGCACGCACGCACACACACACACACGTGCGCGCACACACACGCGCACACACACACGCACACACACACACACACACACACACACACACACACACACACACACACGCACACACATTCTGGCGAGGAACATGCCTGCATGATATATATATATATATTTAATCATTTTCTTGCGTTTTAAAATAATTCTTCTTTTCTTTTTTTTCAATAATGTAGTTTTACTGTAACCTAACATACAACATGGTGTCTTATGAGGGAGGTGCGGAGGTGGCAGGAAGTGAGGTCATCAGAAACAAAAGGAAGGAGGATGAAGAGGCCGTCATGCAAAAGAAGAAAGAGCCGCCGTCGGACAGAAACCTCGTATCTCCGCATTTTTATATATTTCTCTAAATGAACGCCATACTTGTTGCACTAGTGAAAATGGCAGATCTACAAGCTCACAGATTGGCTCGTAGACTGGCTATTTTCACTATTTAATGTCATTTTAAAAACGTAATCAAACATTAAAAAAAACAACGGTGTTGGACATATACAAGGTTTCCACCCGACAGAGACGAATAAGGAAAGGATGATGAGGCTTTCATCTCCTCGTTGTGTTGCGTTGGTGGCTCCGCTACGTCTAGGCTCATGCACCGAGGAAGATGACTTCTCTTTTCTTTTTCTTTTCTTTTTTGAGGACTTGAGTTGAAGATGCAGGTGCAGTTTATGATACAACATATGTTACAGTAGGCCTATGTCTGTCTGTCTGTCTGTCTGTCTGTGTTGAAGTCATGTTTGTCACTCAACTCTGCTCGTAAAAAAAGGTTGTCTTTGATTCAGAGCATAGCGCAGAAATATTAATGGAAACTAGGGACAGGACGATAATATGAAAGTTTCATGTCAAAAGCATTGTGGCCATAATGATTGCGATCAACGATATAATCGTCATAATCAAAATAGGTCTCTTTTGTTAACCAATTGAGCCAATTATTGTTCCCCCATATTCTGGGGGGAACATCCCATAGGCTATAAGGTAAACCCCATTGGTAACTTGGTAATATCAGCGTCAATCGATTTGACGGTTCTCTAATATCGTTCAATTGTTATCGTGCATCCCTAGTTTACATAGATGAACAAAACATGAATAAACTACAGAAACACTTCACATCCTGTGTTTATGAATAAACTACAGAGCAGTTCTCTAGTTCACTACATCATGTGATATATTTGTTGTGCTGTGATTTGGTTCTAAATCCCACTGGAAAACCACGTCGACTAAAGAGGCCAGAATATGAATGTATTGAAATGGTTACTCTAGATAATGTATATGTACTTACACATGTACGATTGTATGTAGCCTATGTAATGTATGTCTATATATATGGTATGAAAATGACAGGTCCTTTTTTCAGAGCAGAATCGTCGGGACAGAGATCATTTCAACACGTTAAGAAACCAAATCTATTGCAGAATACCGTTTGCATTCTCTCTCTCTTTGTACACAACCATTTGAATTTGTTAGCTTTATATTCATTCCCTGTGATAGTACATTTTCTTAGACACAGTCATTATATTATTCATATAATTGTTAATGTTCATTTTCGTCGATGTGTAATGTTTCCTGCTTGTTCTAACGTTGCATAATGTGGAAGAGTAGAAGGCTTTGAATTCCTCTGGTTGCCGTGGTGATGATGGACACACAGCTCCACCAGGCCAGAGCAACAGATGGCAGATCACTCTACCGGGTTCGGAGCAACAGATGACAGAGATACATAAATGTCACAGAAATCTATTCAATATAATTGGCTTGATATTCTCAGAGAAACTAATGGGTAGATATCAGCCTGCACCAGTCTAGTAAGATCTCAGACTAAACTAAGCCGATATCTGTCCTCCATTCTCTGGCCTGTCTGATTCCAGTTTAAGTGCCGTCCAAACTCCTTCCGATGTCCGCACCGGAAAAGGGAGGTGATACAACTACAAATTGACGCCATTCTGACCTTAGGATGGGCGGTCTCAGAACCTTGCCCTCAGAACCCGTGCAGCTCCACGACTCTCTGAACTATAATTCGGAAAATCCTGTCCCGAACCCTGACACATTCCACATTGAACCCCACGATGGATACAGAACCATTCTGGCCCAGTTCTGATTAGAGCAGCTCAGCTTACTTTAAAATCAGTTCAGTTTGGTGTAGAGAAGTCTCTGAGGGGACAGTTAGCATGGCGTAGCGAAAGCATGGTACAGTTCAGTTTGTGTTGGCTGTGTCTCCTGTTGTCCCCCGTCCCACCCAGGAATGTCTGTCTGTCTGTCTGGGCCATCCTACTGTCTGTCTGTCTGTCTGTCTGTCTGTCTGTCTGTCTGGGCCATCCTACTGTCTGTCTGTCTGTCTGTCTGTCTGTCTGGGCCATCCTACTGTCTGTCTGTCTGTCTATCTGGGCCATCCTACTGTCTGTCTGTCTGTCTGTCTGAGCCGTCCTACCGTCTGTCTGTCTGGGCAGACAAACCTTAACAAACCTTATATGTTCCAGCGATGAGAACTGACCCTTCATTCACTAAAACGTGAGACAAGAAATGACATCATCTGTCTCAGCAGGTCTCTGAGGAAGATTCGGCGCTCCCGCCTTGGGTTCCTGGTTGAATATTTTAACACTTTCACGGTTCCAAAGCGGCCAAACTTCCGTGTCCATGGCCCCGTCCGTTTTCAGGAATCGAATCCATCTTTGCATTTGGAGTTGTGGGTGTCCAGGAGCCATCGAACGCTGCCACAGAAGGACCCTGCACGGCAGAACAATCAACCGCAGTAGAGATCCACTAGAGGCCTGACTAGAGGTCCACTGAGTACCTGAATCGCATCGCCCTATAGTATATTTTGTACAGTAAATATGGCTTTGTGTTATCCTGTGTGTAACCATGCCACCACTACCCAACACCCCGTAATAACCACGCAGCAGCACCGTCCTCCAATAGGAGAGCTCCATTCAACGTGGTCCCAACCTAACGTCGTGTTGGAAGTCTTCATACTTCCATCCATAGACTGATTGGTCTAGACGTCACAGCTCCGCTTCCTGTTTCCCCCGTTTACATAATGATAACATATGGCTATTTATTTTACGTCACTTCTGGAAGAAATGTTTATGACCAATGAGGAGCACCAAGCATGTGATTGGTGGAGAGGAGTTCTGAAGACACTTTCCATCTGGCGGTCCATGACCCCTTCCTGTTTGTGCAATAAGAGTCAAAAGGGGGGGGGGGGGTCGGTCGCAGCAGGGGTCAAAGGTTACAAGAAGCGTGTCTGTAGAGTTCAGACATGACTCCCGAAGGTCTTACTCAGAATATACTTTTAGGAAAACGGCAAACTTTCAATTCAGTTGATTTCCTCACTTGCGTCCTGTACTCCCATGTGATCAAAACACACTTCGTTTAGGTAACTAGCAGCACCCTGGGGGTCAGAGGTGGAGGTCAAGGTTTGGATTAAGGTTCAAAGTTCAGAGTTCACATGGGAAGAGGACAGGGGTTTGCGGTCGTCGGGGGTTATAAGGAGGATATCTTGACGGTGTCCTGGGTGTAGGCGGTGGCGCGGGTGTTGCGCAGGATGCCCGGGATGGGCGGGGGGCTCTCCTCGGGGGTGTTGGCGGGGGGCGTGGGGATGCTAATGATGGCCGCCGTGAAGTCTGGCACGTCACAGTTCAGCTTCAGGTCCTCCGTCCGGGCGTTCAGACTGGAGCGGCTGGAGGACAGACACACAGAGGACAGGAGAACACCCAGGAAAACTAAGACGTCAAATATGCACCCAAATGAGATAAAAAAAAAGTCTACAAAGTATACTGAAGGTGCTTCTAAGGGCTATCTAAGGACATGAGCAGACAAACTTGAAACTGGAACACAGTCAAATTGAAGATGATGAATGGGTACTCTCTCCTGATTGGCTCGAATTGGCAACCCTGCACCTAAACATTTATTTTCTGTTTAACTGGAGAGATGGGGAGACTAACCCTGTTACTGAACAAATGACATGGAGTTGTGAGTCAGGGGGAGGACAATTACTTACTACACCTTCTGGGAGGAGAACTACACCTTTACCCCGCCCTACGCCCAAATCACAGGCACTACCCAGAAGCCTCTATGATGCTTCACATCATTCACTCTTCTCGCTGTGTCACACAAAAGCCACATTACTACAGGCTTCTCGCATCCCATCTTCAAAGTCAAAGTCAAGAAGTCAAAGTCGTACGATTTGTCACACACTTTACCGCAGTGAAATTTGTTCTCCGCATTCGACCCTTCTCTTGGAGCGGTGAGCTGCAGCCGTGCTGCGCTCGGGAATCATTTGATTAGTAGATTTGACCCCCCAATCCAACCCTTTGATACTGAGTGCCAAGCAGGGGGAGGCATTGGGTCCCATTTTTACAGTCTTTGCTATGACCCGGCCGGGGATCAAACCCCGACCTCCCAGTATCAGGGCTGACACTCTAACCACAAGGCCACTGAGCTGGTACCCCAGACAGCCTCATTCACTGCTCATTTCCCTGCTCCCCTTTTTCTAAATCTCTGTTCAAGGGAGCCTTATTGGCATGAGAAAACATACATTTACATTGCTAAAGTGGAACGAAACGATCAATACAAATAAAACCTCTCTTTTCTCTCCTACTCTCTCTCTCTCCCTCTCCCACTTCTCGGGTTCCTGCTGGGCGGTCTCTCCCTCCAGTCCACAAAGCTGTGCTGACGATGCGTCAGCAACCCTCCCGGAACCTATACGCCCTCATCCATTCTGTTTCATTCAATAAACATCTTTAACCTTTCTCAAAGGAATATGGTTCTTGACTAAATAAAAATTAATAACCTTTTTGTTTTACTTTTAACCAATCAATATCACTTCAAGAGACAAATGAAGCACCTTCGTCTTACTTTGCACCCAGATTATGAGCTGTTTAACTAGCCATGCACTATTATATAGACCTTTGATCTATGTAGTAATGTTTAACTAGCCATGCACTAGACGTATAGACCTTTGATCTATGTAGTAATGTTTAACTAGCCATGGACTAGAGTATAGACCTTTGATCTATGTTTAACTAGCCATGCACTATATAATAGACCTTTGATCTATGTTTAACTAGCCATGCACTTGAGACTATAGACCTTTGATCTACAGTATGTAGTAATGGAAAATCAATGTTCTGCCTCTACTAGCAACAGTATCCTCCATGGCACCACCTCCAAAATCCTCAATAAACTTCATTATGTCCAGAATATGTTACAATGGCAATAAAGATCTATCCATCTACCTACCTACCTACCTACCTACCTACCTTGTGGAGGGATGCTGGTGGTTTTATATATTTATCGTATGTTTGTGGAGGGATGCTGGTGGTTTTATATATTTATCTTACGTTTGTGGAGGAATGCTGGTGGTTTTATATATTTATCGTATGTTTGTGGAGGGATGCTGGTGGTTTTATATATTTATCTTACGTTTGTGGAGGGATGCTGGTGGTTTTATATATTTATCGTATGTTTGTGGAGGGATGCTGGTGGTTTTATATATTTATCTTACGTCTGTGGAGGGATGGTGGTGGTCTTGACGTGCAGCATGTCCAGCTCCTGGACGCTGCCCCTGCTGACCGACACGGTGGAGTTGGCCAATCGCATGGCGGCTCGCCTCTTGTTGCGCCGCGGGCAGCAGCCCGTGGAGTTGTTGTTGGTGGTCCCCCCCTGCTGGCTGGACAGGGAAGTGCTGCGGCTCATGGTCCTGAAGCCCGACTCTGTCATGCAAACCTCACTGTACCTCATCTCATCTGTAAACTCATGGTTCTGTTTACATGGAATGGAGAGAGAGAGATAGAGAGAGAGAGAAACAGACAGACAGACAGACAGACAGACAGACAGACAGACAGACAGAGGGAGTTGCAAGAAGTGAATTGGTAAATTTGACATCAATTAAGCTCATGCATCGAAAGTCCTGAGATTGTCTTTGACAGACAGAAAGAGCCTTGTGTTACGTATGTTAAACTATGTATTAAAATTTCCGCCAAACAGCTGTTTATACTAAGCATATTACAAAATGTTGGCAAATAAACGTTTCGCCTGGCCTCCCCCCAATTGTATGTAGATGGCAACGCTATGTGAGCATTAAGTCCTGGAGCTACAGCCAACGGTGAGTCACAGATGCATATGGGCTAATACTGTACATGAAAACACCTCATATATTACAGTAGTACGGTGCGAGGCTAGCAGTACAGTAGTAGTGACAGAGGTAAAAGTAGTAGTTATACAGCAATAGTGTGAATTCTTACTGTAGTTTTTTCCAGGCAGTGCAGCAGATGGTGATGTTGATGTTCAAACGCCGATCTGTTCTTCACACACAGAACCGTACTGTCGTCGTCCTGCACACGCACACGCGCACACACGCACACACACACACACACACACACACACACACACACACACACAGTCAGAGTGCGTGCATGCGTGCCGTGCGTGTAGCTATAGTAGACAGCAGTTATGTAATTCAGTCTGGTATAAATAGAAGGTTTCTCTCTTTTCCTCTTTTATTTTCTCTGCAACCCCATTTCTATCTTTACACCACTTAAATATCTTTCTCCATACAGTATCTCCACCTCTCTGGCGTGTCAACCCATTCCTCTTCTTCATCTGGGTTCCGTCTGCCCCACTTCTCTGTTTTTCTCTCTCTTCTTCCCCTCCATCCCTCCTCAGGTATCTGTCATTTAGTTTCTCTCTATTTCTGTCCACATCTCTATACCTCTCAAGTCTACTGCCGTTGTATATTTAATTTTTACACTTTTTAGGTACAGTTCACACACAATTTTACATGATGAGATAAATGACCCACTGCATCGCGGCCCGCTTTTAGAAGGCATCGCTCAAGACACACAGCAACGTTCGTCAGGATCGGGACTCGAACCCGCGACACACTGTCATGCTGGATTACCAGCCTAGGTGCCTAGCCAGCCAAGGCCAGAGTACCGTTTCTGGCGTATAACGGAACGCTTTCAGAGGTTGAAAATAGTTGAATATTTTCAGAAATGCGCTTGCGATATGGGGGTGCATATGTTGGTTTATAGACATACCAACAGTCCTACAGTCATGACTCCGTCAACACCGTCGCTCCCGACATGCATGGTGGGTTAAAACGAACCCGTAGCGGGTTAAAAATCACCTGTGGCTCGCCCGTGTCCAGTTAGGGTCAGGTTAGGGTTTTGGGTATAGGGTGTCGGACCCATGACATGGACCGCTTTTTATAGCTGCCTAAATATCATGACACAAATGCAGAGCCGCTCGTCTGAGCTGGCGGTCTCTATGTCCTGCTGTCAGCCACACCTGACTAATGACTATCACCTGCAACAAAATATATTAAAGAACACGACTCCACTCAGTAAGGCCCTTTCGCCAACCCCACCAAGTACATTTACTTAAGTAGTTAAGTACAATTTTGAGGAATTTACTTGAGTATTTCCAATTTCAAATACTTTTACTCCACTACATCTCAGGTCCAATTATTGTACTTTTACTACACTACCACTTTTATTACCACTTCAGCACTATTTACATTTCGGCCATTTGAAAATAGCTACTGCCTCGGAAAACCAGACGTCTCGGGCCAAGTCCACTTCAATTCGGCACACAGTAGCGCAAACGTCGTTCAGTCTCCGCTGATTTCTGATCGTCTGCACCTTTGTTAAATTGACGCACACACAGACACACAGTCCTCTCTCTCTCTCTCTCTGTCGCTCTAATTAATTAGTCTCAGGTCCTGCAGCTGTGTGTAGTTTCTCCCGGCGGATCCTATGCCACAGGCCCAATCCCAATCCACTCCCTGGCTGACTCAATGAGCCCTCACTGACTTAAGGCCTATTCATAGTCTGGATTTTCGGTGGTGAGGTGACCACCGCTCCGGTGGAGAGCTGACCACCGGAGCTGAAATAACGTTGAGCGGTGGGGAGTAAAAACAGAGAGAAGGGCAGGAGCGGTGGCGGTGGTTTGCTAAAATAGACGTGATAGACATGTATAAATAGGCCAAGCATGTAGGCACTGTGGCGCTGTGAATAAGGACAGTTTTTATAAAGTGTTGCAAAGTGTCAAGAATGGCGGACTCATCTTCAAAGTGCTGTCCCATTTCTTTCACAACAATTTGGAGGGAGGTTTGGAGTCCTTGCAGCCTCTCACCCTCAAGCACTTACTGTACAGCTGACATCACTAAAGTCAATGAGGGTTCAGTTCAGGGCTCAGGGCTTGAGGGAGGCAATTGGGATTGGGCCAATGAAAGGCTACTTTTACTAAAGTAAATAATGTGAGTACTTTTTCCAAAACTGAGAATTTCACCAACCATGTCTTTCACCTGTAAACCTGTGCTGTGACAATATAAAGATGACCTTGATTCTGATTCAGTTGCTCAAACCTCCTCACATCCACATCTCCACTGTATGCACGCCTATCGGTTTGAAACTTTGTTTTTCATATTCTGTAAGACAAGTTAGTTCCATAGAGTTATACTGAAGTCTGTTTCAGTCAATCGTGCCACTTCCATACAAGCCCCCTCACTTATTCTTCTTTTTATTTCATTTTCAGCAGAAAAAGTGCCCTAAACGGCATACTTTGTCTCCATAAAAGGCGAACAAGTAGAACATACCCTAAATCCTCATATTGTTTTCCTGAGACTTTCATTCTCTCCACTCATCTTTCTTTGTTCCCTCTCCCATTTCTCTCTGCAGTGTGTGTGTGTGTGTGTGTGTGTGTGTGTGTGTGTGTGTGTGTGTGTGTGTGTGTGTGTCTGTGTGTGTGTGTGTGTGTGTGTGTGTGTGTGTGTGTGCGTGTGTGCGTGCGTGCGTGCGTGCGTGCGTGCGTGCGTGCGGGGTCCATTTAGAGATTAAATATTTAGAAGCGTCTGTTTCCTCCAAACCTCCAGAGTCTGAAACATTCATCCAATCACATCGCGTGTAACTGCTGACCTCATCTGTTTGTTTCTTCAATTTGTCTGCATGAAACTGCATGTGTGTGTGTGTGTGTCTGTTAGTGTGTGTGTGTCTGTGGAGGGGGAATTCTGTGAGATTGTGTCTGTATTGTATATGTTTAGCTACAGTATGTGCAAAGGTGTGTGTGTGTATACTGTCTGTGAGTTCAAGTTTTTATGTGCGTATGTGTGTTCTTATCAGCCAATCACGTATTGCTTGATGTGCACAAGAGCGTGCACGGCCTACGTGTGCCTGCTTTTATGCGTTGGTGTACGGCAGCGTCACTTTCCAAAATATATATATATATATTTTATGCGTTAGTGTACGGCAGCGTCACTCTCCAAAAATAGCCCTATGAGTTTCAGAACGCATCTCGTCAGTGTAAATAAAGCATTATGCACTCACTGGCAGGAGTACGAGGGGAGGCGTGCACAAGGTTGTTTCTTAGAATACATCGAGCTATTTTTATTTAAATGACATATTTATGTTGACCCGTGATTTATCTTCTTTTTGACTGTGTGCACAATAATTGTACAGCATCTCTCTATTCTCCGTTATACTGTTGTCGTGACTAGAGCCGACAGACTACAGCTCTACTGTTTTTTTGTTTTTTTTGTTTGTTTTTTTATCCCACGATTTTGTAACCCATTTTTCACCCCGTGTCAATTATCTAATGTGATCCTGGGCTCTACACACCCTCCGCCAACCTAGTCCCCATATATGGGGGACATTAGGGGGAGAGCAACGGAGTGTCTAAGTTGCTCCTTTACACCTGACAGAGGGGAGTTTCCCTGGTTGGACGTAGCGCGTGGATGGAACACGTTATTCCGAACAATTCCTTTCCCCCTCCATCAGGCGCCCCGGCTGGCCAGGGGGAGGCAGTTTAGAGACCAGGATTACTGCATATTTTTTGTGAGGGTACCTCACACAGGGAGAACATGCAAACTCCACACAGAAAGGCCCTTTCGCTCGGGTATGGGTACTGATGACGCGGAGGAGGAAACACGCCACCAGCACCCACAGCGTCCCCAGCGGGAATCGAAACCCAGGACCTTCTAGCTGTACTGTTTTTAAGTCTACACTGAAATGAAAATGTGATATTTAGGACTGACTGCCACGGTGTTACTTAATGTTATCTATAAGTGATCAAATCACATTGTGTATTCAGACATCGCCGACCTATTGATTTCTGTAACAACGTAACAGAACAGGCGTGAGTAATGCGTAACTTATGATCTGCCGCAGGACAGTGTGTCCCATACTGGATCTAAATTGTGCTACTAGTGGAATCATTCATTATAAAATAAAATAATTCATTAAATAACATTCGCTGACAAGGTTATCTTAAACATTCACACGCGCTAACATGATTTTAACATAATTAAGCAATATTACACGAGAGGGTGTGGGTTAACATGATTATTGCCAAATTGATGTTTTTGAAGTGAGATTTTTGAAAAATCGAAGAACCACTGAAAACTGTCAGGATGTAGAAGGCATTTTTAGAATCTGATCTCAGGTCAGAATGGGTTTTAAGTATGAATATGTATGGAGATGGATATGTATGTTCCTGTTACCCCCAGACAGCCTCCGTCTTCCTTGTATTGCAGGAATGCGTTGGTTGTTCCTTTCTTCGCCATTCGGATCCTCGCAAGACGAACTTTCTGTTCAACGCAAAGAAACAACATCGTCAACACTGTCTGACACACACACACGACGCACATGCACGCGCACGCGCACACACACACACACACACACACACACACACACACACACACACACACACACACACACACACACACACACACACACACACACACACACACACACACACACACACACACACACACAAGCACCCATGCACAGAATAAGTTAATAAGTTGAAGGTTGATGTGAGAGACACACATTATTGATTGTCCATATCCTTACCTTTCAGTTCAACAGAGCATACATAAGACATATACTGTAGAAACACACTGATCCATAATATCGATCTGAGCTCAAACTAATTGGAAGGAAGGAACTTATGTCAACACCTTACTTACTTTGTTTCCTTCAAACTTAATCTAGGTTCAAGGTTCCTTTAACGTTATACCATCTTGTGTTACATAAGAGTACAATATTTTTTGTTTCCGGTGCCTAAGACATTGAGGCAACAAGAGCACCGTACCAATAGTACTATTATAAAAATAACGAAAAATAATAATACTATGGTTTATAATATTAGTAAACGTTATATACTGCACACTAAACTATACACTATTGTGGTAATATATGTTGTTGCTGTAGGGCAGAAACCTTGTTTTTCAATGTATGTTTTCACATAAATTAATGAATGCCATTTACAACATAGAAGAGTGGCACACTGAAGTCGCGTCGCGATGTGGTGCTTTGTGAGCTTGTAGGTAGGTTTATTTTGTTTTATTCATTAATAATAAAGAAGGAAAGGTTTTGTAGGTTGTACCCGACAGCAACCATTGTGTGTGTGCGTGCATGCATGTGTGTGTGTGTGTGTTACCTGCTGTGCTCTCATCTTGTCAGCTCTCTGGTTCTGGTGGTAGATCCTGGAGAAGTTGGAGACGATGACCGGGACCGGCAGAGCGATGACCAGCACGCCGCTCAGAGAACATATGGACCCAAAGATCTTACCCGCTACCGTGTCAGGAACCATGTCTCCATACCTGGAATAACATGTATTACAATACATTAACTACCGTGTCAGGAACCATGTCTCCATACCTGAAATAACATGTATTACAATACATTAACTACCGTGTCAGGAACCATGTCTCCATACCTGGAATAACATGTATTACAATACATTAACTACCGTGTCAGGAACCATGTCTCCATACCTGGAATAACATGTATTACAATACATTTAGGCCTGACGTCGAAATTAAAAAAATGTCTTCTGAAATACTTCATGTTTCTGTATATCAGTGGTGCTCAATATTTCATGTCAAGGACCCCAACAATGATATGTAATTGGCCGCCGACCCCCATCTGAAAATATGTTGTTCCAGGGACCAGCATGCAGAAGCAAAGATTTGAGTTAAAAACGTTCGCTGTGAAAGAATATATATATTCAAAGATTCGTGCCGCATTTTCACGATTTTTCAAAAATAGCAGACCTACAGGCTACAAGCTCGTAGCGCGCCACCATCTGCTATTTTTCAATATCTAAAGTATAACAAAATGCTTAGTTAAAACACCAAAAGGGGTTCCCGTCTAGAAGCGTTAAAGGGACACTTCACCCTTTTTGCAAAAAAATATATGTTAATGACGTTTAGAAGATTTAGAACACTTTCCTGGGGGTCTTTATGTGTGTAATATGTGGTTTTAGATATTTTAGATTTTAGCAGTGAGCCCAGTGTCTCTGAACTGGGTTCACTTACTTCTTGGACGACAAGTTGTCTCAGTAAGACAGCCCTCCCCCTATCCACAAGGAGGAGCAGTGCACCAAAGCATTATGGGAATTGTAGTCCAGGAAGTAAGTGAGCATTTCCATGTCCATGACATCCGAGACACTGGGCTCACTGCTAAAATCTAAAATATCTAACACCACATATTACACACAAAGAACCCCAGGAAAGTGTTTCGTCATTAATAATCATACCTGAAACATTTGTAATATATTGATAACAACAAAGCTCAGTGCGTGGCCTCAGTGTTTGAGTGTCTGCAACCACAAATATGTACATGTGACTTTACAGAAAAACAAGCCCAAAGTTGCTTGTAATAAGCAGACATGGCAACACCGCCATGTACTGTGGTCCTACCCCCCCCCATGAGACTTACAAATCCCAAATGTTTATAAACAAATCCCAAATGTTTGTAAACAAATCCCAAATGTTTATAAACAAATCCCAAAATGTTTATAAACAAATCACAAATGTTTATAAACAAATCACAAATGTTTATAAACAAATCACAAATGTTTATAAACAAATACCAAAATGTTTATAAACAAATCCCAAATCCCATGAGACTTGGTCCTACCCCCCCGACCATGAGACTTACTACAGGTAAACTGGAAGTGGTCCTACCCCCCCCATGAGACTTACAAATCCCAAATGTTTATAAACAAATCCCAAATGTTTGTAAACAAATCCCAAATGTTTATAAACAAATCCCAAAATGTTTATAAACAAATCACAAATGTTTATAAACAAAATCACAAATGTTTATAAACAAATACCAAAATGTTTATAAACAAATC
Source organism: Protomyctophum bolini (assembly GCF_963924005.1). Taxonomy (NCBI): domain Eukaryota; kingdom Metazoa; phylum Chordata; class Actinopteri; order Myctophiformes; family Myctophidae; genus Protomyctophum; species Protomyctophum bolini. The sequence goes on from NC_137866.1 coordinate 5,321,753, forward strand.
CCAAATCCCATGAGACTTGGTCCTACCCCCCCGACCATGAGACTTACTACAGGTCAACTGGTAGTGGTCCTACCGGAGCAGTGGAGGGAGTGGCGTGGGGAGAGATGTGGAGATTTGGGCAAAGTTGAAGATCAGAATATTGATTATTGAATGTCGTTCACTGACAGTAACGGAGTGGAGTCATCTCTCAATGGAGCAGACGACCGTCTGGGGTTTCCAGACTCCAGGATTCAATGAACACAACAGCTAGTGTTACCATAGTATAAGGCTCCATTTTCAACTTCTCTGTCATACCAACCAAAAAAACAGTTTTGTCCCAACCCGACCCTTTGGTGTGGTTTTGGGCTTTAGACTGCATTGGGTCTCATGCCATATAAGACTTGACGACAACAAGGTCACTCTGTCCTGTGCTCTCTCTCTCTCTCTCTGTCTATCTCTCTCTCTCTCTCTCTCTCTCTCTCTCTGAGTGGTAAACATCGTGTCTGCCAGCTGAATGGTCCATTTATCCGTAGATATTCCGACATAGATTTTGCAGATCAATCTATGAATCTATGAATTGACCAATCATTAGTTCATCATCATCAATTTTTATTAAATGAAATGTATTTTCAATAATATAGCCTAGTTGTATATCTGTACATTTCTCAGACCATCCAATTTTCTGCCTCATTCGACCGCATAATAATTCCATTCAAGGTTAGTATATTGTTTGATTTTACCTTACTTTGCTTAAAGGACAACTTTAGTTTTTTTCAACCAAGGTTCATGTTTTAGGCTGTTATTAGAGAAAGTATAAAAGATGAGTGTTATTCTTTTTTTTTTCATTTGCCGCTTTCTTTCGTTTTAGGGATTTTAGCTGTTTTTGACAGGGGGGCGGGGGCATTAGAGCATGGGGCTAAATATGCATTTCTTTACAAAATCTTATAGCGATTTTTTTTATTTTATTATTTACTATAGTGCTATACTAGACCCCAAGAAATTACATCTGGCCACAAAAGATCACATGATCTACTGAATGTGTCAAACTGACATATTGAGCCTATGACAAAGTGTGCGCACGGCTACCTTCATATTCAGTAGATCCTGTGAACTTTTGTGGCCAGATGTAATTTCTTGGAGTCTAGTAGGACTATAGTAAATGATAAAAAAAGAAATCGCTACAAAACTATGTAAAACAAAATACATATTTAGCAGCAAATGAAAAAAATTGAACACTTATCTTTTACTTTCTCTAAAGAAAACAACCTAAATCATGAACCATGGTTGAGAAAAACTAAAGTTGTCCTTTAATAATTGTGCTTTTATTGTCTGTAATTTTCTTCTGCTGTGTTCTCACTATCTGTTGTGTTGATGAAATGTACTGTACAGCACTTTGTGGTACAATGGAAATTGTTTTTAAATGTGCTTTATAAATAAAGGTGATTTGATTTGATTTGAATGTTTCAAAGAAATATAAATAAAGTATGTGGAGTAACTCCCTTGGCCTGTGTTTGACAACATGCATGAACTGTACTGTACATGAACTGTACTGTACTTACAGTATGAACTACAGTATACTGCGAATGTGACATCTGCAGAAAAAGGTCAAGAGTTCGACGGGTTGTCTGCCCTGGAGGCACAAAGCATGATGGGACATGTATCATACGGTATACGGTATACAGTACACACACACACACACACACACACACACACACACACACACACACACACACACACACACACACACACACACACACACACACACACACACACACACACACACACACACACACTATACTGAATATATTCATGCACGCAAGACTGAGAGCACACAAAGATATTCTTTTTAACCATTTCACATACAGTACAAAATCCTCTTTCACACACCCACGCACACGCACATGCGTGCGTGTGTACAGTTATGCGCATGCTTGGGTGTGTGCGACTGTGCGTGGGTGCAAACATGCACGCACACACACACGTGCTTCGGCCTGCCTGTGGTATATGGTCAGAATACGTTCGAAATTAGCTCCTGTGGAAACAGCCTTTCCTCTGGACTTTAAATAATGGATCGCTGCTATAGGCCAACAACCTTGTCACCAATTTGTCTGGCTAACAGCCCTAACCTTCAGTATCACACACACACACACACACACACACACACACACACACACACACACACGCACGTGTGGACCCAAGTGTGGACCAATGCCAGAGAGGACAGACAGACAGACAGACAGACAGACAGACAGACAGACAGACAGACAGACAGGTGAGTTGAGGGAAGGGAGAGAAGAATAAACTGAGGTTGAAAGAGAAGAGACACCCCCCCCCTCCCCGCCAGTTACTTGTTATCAAAGACAGGAAAGCCAGGAGTGAAGAAAATATGATAAGGACAAAGGACAGAGGACACAGGACACAGGACAAAGAACACAGGACACAGGACAAAGAACACAGGACACAGGTGTCCTATGTTGGTTTGGACAATGGTTGGTTTGTCACAGTGCCAAAGCTGTGTGAGAGATGAGAGGAGAGGAGAGAGGGGGCAGCAGGGATGGGAGGTCAGGGTGTAGTGGACTCACTGGACTGAGTGGAACTGGAGTAGAATAAGTAAGACGAGAAGAAAGGAGAGGAAAGGAAGAGGAGAAGAGAAGAGCCGCTTATGAAGTAAATATAGAGCCAGAGTGAGTGAGTGAGTGAGAGAAACTGAGCTACACTTCCTAACCATCTGTCCACTGTACCAAGACATCAGAGACACACTACTTCCCACAGATTACAACCACACACGGAGATTTTGAAAACATGACCAATGACAAAAAACTTCCATATCTGCTGGGGCGAAGTACAACAATGTGCAAAGACAGCAGCAAGATTTGTGAGTTGCTGTGATAGGAGAAGGATATCAAATGGAACACAACCAGCCTAAAGACTATAATCATTGTGTATATTCCTGCACTATACCTGCATCGAGTGATCTTGGTAAATAGAAATTGATCTATTGAAGATTCTGACCATCAAAGTACATAATTTTTGTTTTGATTGTATTGCTGTATTGTTCTTTCTGCTTTGGCAATGTAAACGTAGGTTTTCTCATGCCAATAAGAGAGAGAGAGAGAGAGAGAGAGAGAGAGAGAGAGAGAGAGAGAGAGAGAGAGAGAGAGAGAGGGAGAACTAAATGAAACTAAATGAAAGATAAACATTGTAACAGCATGAGGTTTCTCCAAGCTGCAGCGGGTGATACGCTCTGCGGAGAGGGTGATTGGCCGTCCTCTGCCCTCCCTCAAGTCCCTGCACGACTCCAGGGCATTGAGGAGAGGGAGAAAGATAATGGCCTCCTCACCCTGCTCCCCTCTGGGAGACGGTTTGCGGCTGCTGAAGGCTACAAAAGTCCGCCACAGACTGAGCTTTTTCCCCTCAGCCGCCAGGCTGCTAAATGACTCTGGTTTCCCTCCCACCCCACCCCGCCCCCTAGGGAGTGTCACCGGACATTATTCCATTATTCCATAAACTCTGCACTTTATATTTATACTTCCTGCACAGTGTTGTATTTGTGTTGTTGTTATTTTTGTTATATGTGAAAAAAGAAATAAGGAATGCACACACGCAATGTCAAAACAAATTACTATGTGTTTTACACAATGGCAAATAATGGTATCTGAATCAGAGTGTGTTCAGCAAAAAAAACTGCTCCTAATGTACTATAAAGACTAAATTAATTTTGCTCCTATGCCACCAAAATGTGGAACGCCCCAACAGTCATTAAGAGATGCGAATCCCTTGACTCCTTCAAAACCGCTCTCAAAGGACACCTATACGGATGGCTGCAATTCTAAACTGGCCCCAGTCAAATCTGAATCCCCCCCCACCCCTTTTTCCTCTCACTGTACAGTATATGTTTCTTTCCCTTTCATGATGATTTCCTGTTTTTGGCTATGGAAGTGTATATTTGTACGTCTCTAAATGAAAATGGTGGACCCGTCAGCCTACTGTAAACAAGTGTAATGCTTTATGGTGTCGTCCACAGTTAACAGTTTTTGTATTGAGTTGAGCTTGAAATGTACTGTAACTCTGCAAACTGTTAATACATGCTTCAATCAATCAATCAATCAATCAATTAATCAATACTGGTCAGCTCCCAGTACAACAGCAGAAGACTGTGGTTGTACTGGTCAGCTCCCAGTGCAACAGCAGAAGACTGTGGTTGTACTGGTCAGCTCCCAGTACAACAGTAGAAGACTGTGGTTGTACTGGTCAGCTCCCAGTACAACAGTAGAAGACTGTGGTTGTACTGGTCAGCTCCCAGTACAACAGTAGAAGACTGTGGTTGTACTGGTCAGCTCCCAGTACAACAGCAGAAGACTGTGGTTGTACTGGTCAGCTCGCAGTACAACAGCAGAAGACTGTGGTTGTACTGGTCAGCTCCCAGTACAACAGCAGAAGACTGTGGTTGTACTGGTCAGCTCCCAGTACAACAGTAGAAGACTGTGGTTGTACTGGTCAGCTCCCAGTACAACAGCAGAAGACTGTGGTTGTACTGGTCAGCTCGCAGTACAACAGCAGAAGACTGTGGTTGTACTGGTCAGCTCCCAGTACAACAGTAGAAGACTGTGGTTGTACTGGTCAGCTCCCAGTACAACAGCAGAAGACTGTGGTTGTACTGGTCAGCTCCCAGTACAACAGTAGAAGACTGTGGTTGTACTGGTCAGCTCCCAGTACAATAGTAGAAGACTGTGGTTGTACTGGTCAGCTCCCAGTACAACAGGTCAGCTCCCAGTACAACAGGTCAGCTCCCAGTACAACAGCAGAAGACTGTGGTTGTACTGGTCAGCTCCCAGGGAGGTTGATAGATGAAGGAGAGAGAATTTGAGATAAGGGAAATATAATATAATATAATAGGTATACAAGACGGAATTAAATGAATGAATGAATGGATGAGAGAGAGAGAGAGAGAGAGAGAGTTGTCCCTGATTGGAGCAGATACGAGGTCCAATATTGCTGAGTCAGCCAATGAAGCAAGCAGGCTGATTCTTATCTCCCACCTTTAACAGACTAGCCAATGGCAATCTAATACAGAGACAGACAGCCAATGGTAATTGGATTAAAGAGAAGAACAGGAAGGACAATTAAACTCAATGGATCGGACGGACAGACAGATAGATTCTATCAGCACAGCTGTGTGGCCAAAACGTCATCCTCCTGTAGTTGTCACTGGGGGAAACTTCATCCAGCGTAAAGTTTCTTAATCCTCTCAACCCTCTCCCATTGGATTTCTGACCGCCTGCGGCGCCGTACCGGTTCGCAACAAAGATCTAAGCGTATATATGTACAGTATGTATGTAATATTTCCACTGAGAGCCAGAAAACAGAGAGAGATGCAGCTGCATTATACATTTTGTTATACGTGAAAAAATAAATAAGGAATGCACACACGCAATGTCAAAACAAATTCCTATGTGTTTTACACAATGGCAAATAATGGTATCTGAATCTGAATCTGAGTGTGTTCAGCAAAAAAAAACTGCTCCTAATGTACTATAAAGACTAAATTAATTTTGCTCCTATGCCACCAAAATGTGGAACGCCCCAACAGTCATTAAGAGATGCAAATCTCTTGACTCCTTCAAAACCGCTCTCAAAGGACACCTATACGGACAGCTAAAGCGTATATATGTACAGTATGTATGTAATATTTCCATTGAGAGCCAGAAAACAGAGAGAGATGCAGCTGCATCATGCAGCAGCACAGAGACTGTGGTGACACAGACAGCAGAATGCTGTCCATGATTTACCAGTCAGCAGCAGTGGCAAGAACCCTGTTCTACGCTGCAGTCTGCTGGGGAGGCAGTGTGATGGACAAGGATGCCAAGCGACTGAACAAACTGGTGGAGAAGGCTGGCTCAGTAGTGGAGGAGAGGCCGGACTCACTGGAGTCAGTTGTGGAGAGATGCACACACAATAAGATGAGACTCACTGGAGTCTGTTGTGGAGAGATGCAAACACAATAAGATGAGACTCACTGGAGTCTGTTGTGGAGAGATGCACACACAATAAGATGAGACTCACTGGAGTCTGTTGTGGAGAGAGGCACACACAATAAGATGAGACTCACTGGAGTCTGTTGTGGAGAGATGCACACACAATAAGATGAGACTCACTGGAGTCTGTTGTGGAGAGAGGCACACACAATAAGATGAGACTCACTGGAGTCTGTTGTGGAGAGAGGCACACACAATAAGATGAGACTCACTGGAGTCTGTTGTGGAGAGATGCACACAAGAGAAGACGTGGGCCATAATGGACAATGTGAGTCATCTTCTCCACAGAATCTTGGCAGAGCAGAGAAGTGGTTTCAAGGCTCTGTTCCATTCTGTGACGTGTATAAGAACAAACTATTCAAGAACACTTTTGCACCAACAGCAATGAGGCTCTTTAACTCCACGGCCAGCCGCTAGACTTATGAACTGGACTATTGGCTTTCTACCTTTTAGTTTTTAGTTATTTATGGGTCTATGTGCAATATCTAGTGACACCTTTTGACTTATTTATGGGTCTATGTGCAATGTCTAGTGACACCTTTTTTATTCATTTTTATGCTTACTAGAGCGGTGCGGCGGTGCCCACACTGGCCTACTTGGAACGGGGTTCATGTGTTTGGTCCGACGGAGCATTGGTCCGAACGACAACCTACCTAAACCTCTAGCACACCTAAACCTAACCCCAACCCTCACCCTAACCCTAACCTCCCCCGGGGCGGTCTATGTAAAAACGCTGGTTCCTGATTGGCCGAGGGACAACACCGACATTATGTGGATGATATATATAGGAAACATAAAATATTTAGAACGCATTGTAGTGGATATCTGGAACGTGGAGGGATGGCAAGAGTCAGGGGTAAGTTGCGCGCTCTGCTCGCACACAAGTAGGCAGTTCTCTAGCTCTCTCTCTCGCTGGTTGCTATGAGTTGTTATGGCAACTAGCTCCATTTGTTACATGGCTTAAAGTTGTATTTAACACACCAATCAAATAGTGTGTGTGTGTGTGTGTGTGTGTGTGTGTGTGTGTGTGTGTGTGTGTGATCTGTAATATACTGTTTCATCATCATCTTCTCTCTCTCTCTCTTCCTCTCCTCTCCTCCCCTCCCCTCCCCTCCTCCAGTGTAATATACAACAATATTTTATTGATGGAGGGATGATAAAAGTTGCAGGAATGAGGATGGCTGTTCCATGTTATTCTGTTCTCTCTCTCTCTATATATATATATGGTTATTGTTAAATCCCATAGGCATATGAGAATACAATGATTGGGTTTCTCCCCATCTCTAGACGTCTCTCTCTTATCTAGTACTTTCTTTTTCCCCCTCCCTTTAACTTCAACACACACACACACACACACACACACACACACACACACACACACACACACACACACACACACACACACACACACACACACACACACACACACACACACACACACACACACACACACACACACACACACACACACACACACACACACACACACACACACACACACACACACACACTTTTATAGGTCTCCTTTCTGCTTCTTCATCATGAAGGAATCTGATGAGGTGAGCATGTCTTCACCTTGAAGACATTCACTTAGACATTTTAGTCCAAATTGTTTCTGGCTGGCCCGGACGGTTATAGCTCAACCGTCTGGGCACCGAGACTGCCAAGCCAGCTGCCGGACGGCGGGCCGCGGGCTGGACTCCCGAGCCCGACAGTCTTTGCCGCATGTCACTCCCCATCTATCGCCCCTTTTCCTGTCTGATTACTGTACACTATCAATAAAGGCAAAAAGAATGATTGATTGATTGATTATTCATTCATTCAATGCAATTCTCTCAATCTGCAGATAAATCTTCGTTCTCATCTATGGTCATGATGTGTGAGTCGTGATCAAAAGAATAAGATAGTGGATACAAGCGGCCACAATGCGTCTTCTCAGACGGCCTTTCAGAGTCTCCCTTAGAGACAGGGCGAGAAGTTCAGACGCCCGGGAGGAACTTGGGAGTATAGGGACGCTGCTCCTTCACTTGGAAAGGAGCCAGCTTATAGGTGTGCTAGTATGGATGCCTCCTGAGCGTCTCCTCCCTAGGGAGGTCCTCACTGCATCATGTCCCACTGGGAAGAAACCCCCTCACCGACCAAGGACCAGATGGGGGCGATTACATCTCCACACTGGCCTGAGAACGCCTTGGGATCCCCCAGGAGCGAAGTGGCTAATGTAATGTTGCTCAGGAAAGGAAAGTCTGGAGCTCTCTGCTGGGACTGCTGCCCCCGGCCGCGACCTGACTCAAGATAAGGGCTTGAATGGACGGATGGTCTGCTAAACTGAGTGCCACGTGTTGCGGTTAAGGGTCGATTCATACTCCTATTTTAGAGCCGAATAAAAGTCGGTTCGGCGCTGTAGAGCCTACAATTTGACGTCATTTGAGGTTCGGGGGGGCGGGTACCGTCCTAAAGTCGGCTCTTCGGTGCTACTGAAATTTTCTGACGAGCCGAAATCATTTCGGCACTACAGCGCCGAAACAGGAGTATGAATCGGCCCTAAAGTTGAACAAAATGTATAAAGCCAGGTATTTGAGTTTTTAGGGACCAGTGGGATATTTGCGATGTGGAGTATGCAGAGTTTCTCACAGCATTCTTCAAGGGAAGCAAAACAGATTTAGCCCCATCGATTTGTAGCCAGATATACCAATTAATATAACAGACAGGTGTGGAATTCATTGTACAGTATATATGTGACAGAGGCAATGCACGGCAACTATAGGGCATTGGAAATATCTGCAGTTGTATTATTAATAATTTCATTATTAAAGAGGAGGATCAGGACGGAATTGAATATCACTTCCATAGATTGACCCAGTTTTAGATCATGGATAATATTTAAGATGAATTGTTTGTGGATGTCGTATTACATGTTCCCTATGACTTATTTTTCATGTCACGCTGACCCACTGAGTTTTCATCTCACTTCTGCCCTATAGCCAGAATGTAGATAAAGAATAGTTTTCTCCTGTTTGCCAGAACACCCAGTGTATCTGACTGTGACAACATGTTCTTTTGGCCTTGGGTCTCTATGCGCCCGAACCAGCCATCCCGTCTCCAACTAACGTTAAGTTGTCACTGACTTGAGTTGTGAACTACATTTACTTAAACAAATACATTTCCCATCAGTCACACTTCCTGGAATTACCAGAAGTATAATATGCCACGTCTCCCATAGTAAACCTCCCAGCGTTAGGTGTCGCCATTATTCACTTTGTTAACCAGCTCTGAACTCAAATTGAATACTTCCCATGTGTCAAAGGTTGTTGGATTACATACAGTATAATTATATATATATATATATATATATATATATATATATATATATATATATATATATATATATAATATGTTCAGTTCACAGACATTTTTTCCGTGGGAGTATTTTTTCGATGCTTGTATTTGGACGTCTATTCCGCTCCCCAGAAAATATTATGATCAATATAAATTATATAACCCTTTGAAAAGCATACGCTGACTGCTCGTCGACTCCTTTCTTTGTGTCGTGTCATGGTTTCTTGGACCTTTTCCCTGCCGTAAGGTGATACTTTTACTCTTTTACTCTGTAAGTATTTACGTTGTAAGTATGTAAGTATTTAGAGTTTTTCCTCTAAAGTATTTATCCTTAAAAGGATTATTAATATAGGATTACAGTTTTATAAGATTAACATTATAACATTAAAGATAAAGTTTAATATTTACTTGGTAAAGTTTACTTGCCAGTACAATAGGTACCTTTTGACTTGAGTATCTGTACTCTATTACATTCTTACAATTCTCTCTTCACAATGGGTCTCCTCCGGAGTCCTGACTAGATTTGGGTCCTAATTCAAAGGTTATCTTAATGATTCATGGCTTTGTACGCCAAAATGGTTTTAGAGTATCCTACTTTAACTACTTAGTTTCTAAAAGCAGCGATGCTGCGTCTTAATTCGGACATTATGGTGGTGGGGTATTCATATTCATAATTACTAAATATGTATCCTAAATATACATAACAGGGCCAGTGAACGGTGGGCTCTGATCCAGCACATTTTGCATTCAGTTGAGTTAAGAGAACAACCATTTGCATAATACTCTACGCTTAGGGCTTTTTAAGGAGTAATGTTGTTCTAGATGTATTAACATATCCCTTGAACAAGAGCCAATATTTATAGTATGTTTAATCATTCAGAATTGGATGGCCAAGTTCTGGAGGTAAAAAAAAATATATGATTATTTATTTACCTTTATTCATGTTTTGCAATGCAGTTTATATATGGCTCTATGCACAGCAGCCATATTGGAAAGAAATTGGGCCTCTTCCATACTATCCGTCACGTGTCTCACCAATGATACTAATGGAGGCTCTGTTCCATTCTGGTCAAACAGAGTCAGGTTGCTGCTATTGTACACTGGTAACACTTGACCCACCTGGTACCTGGTACCTTGACCCATAGGTACCACCGTACCTGGTACCCATAGGTAGGCAAATAGTATTAACTTATTAACCCCGGTGTCCCAAAATGAATGAAAATGAAAATAAAATAGGGCATAAGTGATTTGTTATCATGTGCGACTTAATACTGTATAAATGTAAAGTAATAGTTCACCCAAGAAAGGACTTTATTTCTACTGATTAATCACCACAAGGAGGATTTGTAACATTACTTTACACTAGAGTGAATGAAACATCCAGTCAAATAAGAAAATAGATGGATTGAAGTAAAACAGAGGCCAAGATTAAACAACAGCAAGACAATATAAAAAAACTCGTAGAAACTACAAAACAACACACTCACATTCTCACAATGGGGGGTGAGTAAATGATGGAAATAAAGTCATTTCTTGGATGAACTATTCCTTTTAATGGTGCAAAAATTGGAATTAATTTGTTAATTTGATGGATGAAATATCTGCAAAATGCTTGCTGGCCCGGAGACTGGACTGATTGTCTTTGGAGGCGTTCCGTTCACCTTCAAAGTGTTTCTGACGTGTGCACAACGTATTGGACACACTCTGTCTGTCAGCACGCTGCCTGAGCCAAGACTTCATCTCTACTCTGTTCTGATTCCAATCTGAAGCCAGGAGAACTTTATCTCATCCTGATGAAACCAGTCACCACATCCAATAATACACAGAGACCGTCCATAGCACTAATGTTCATTAAACCTGAGGAGGACTGCAGGCCTCTGTTTATCTGCCACAGACTGCTATAGCTCTGTGTCTCCGCATGATATGATATCAGACAGACAGACAGACAGACAGACAGACATACAATACTGTATGATGCCATTAATCTAACTGGGTGTGTCAATGCGTGTGTGAATTGGGGGACGCAGCACAAGAGAAGAGAAGAGAAGAGAAGAGAAGAGAAGAGAAGAGAAGAGAAGAGAAGAGAAGAGAAAGGGGAGGTGAGGGGAGAATTAGGACAGAAGAGAGGAGAGACTGCACTTAGAAACAAAAACTTAGAGGAAATAATTGATGACAGGAAGACCACTCTCTCTCTCTCTCTGTCCTAATTGATGCAGCTGTGCTGTCTGACCATCCCTGAGAGAGACACAGAGAGAGAGAGAGAGAGAGAGATAGAGAGAGATAGAGAGAGAGAGAGAGAGAGAGAGAGAGGTTGGTTGAGTTGAGTTGAGTTGAGTTGGTGGAGAGAGAGTGAATGGAGGTAGGGAGGAAGAGAATGAAGTAAGGAACAAAGATGTATTAGGAATGCAGGAAAGAGAGGAAAAAATCACAAGATGTGATGAAAGAGAAGAGAAGAGAAGAGAAGAGAAGAGAAGAGAAGAGAAGAGAAGAGAAGAGAAGTCTTTAGATTTGATTTAGTCTTGCTGTAGGCTCCATCAGTAGTATAGCTGACTGTGTAGCAGAAGGTCAACGGGTTCTCCCCTCGCCCGCCAAGTCTATGAGCCGAAGTGTCCCTGGGCAAGACACTTAACCCTTAACTGCTCCCCGGACGCTGTATAAATAGCACACACTGCTCCTAATAGTTGGGATGCAGGGTAAATGCAGAGGGCTCAGTTCACTCACTGTATGCGCAAATGTACAGTTAGGCTGCGTTCACACGGGCAGTTCAAAGATACAAAGATTCACACCATACAGTATCCTTGTATCTTACAGTTGAAGCCAGTTCAACTTATTTGTAGCTTTGTATCTTTTGTAGCAGCAACAAACGTCGGATTTGCTTTGTAGCTTCACGTTGCTGCATATGCAGCTTCCATTGGAAATGAATGGTAGACTGTATCTTTGCATCAACTAATATAAAGGTGACTAAAAGTATGATGACAGACAGACAGACAGAGCCCAGCAGTGCCATGCTCTTAACAAACCTGTGAATACTTTTCCAATCAACTTGCTCCCTATACGACTGGACTCATTGCACACATGCAGTTCATAGTTTGTTTGTACAGTATTTACAGTGGTTTAAAATAAATGACACGATAGACAGACGGTCCGAGACGTAGGAAAGGAGGACCATTATTGCTCTACTCGTAGGATATTTGTGCTGCCCCCCCCTCCCTACGAGAGCGTCGCTATTCCTCAAGCAGATCGGCTATTTTCGCTGTTTGCGAGTACGCACCCACGGCCGCTCGTTATTACACGGCGGAGCCGCGTGAAAATTGTTATTTTCGAGGGTTGGTCTGGCACTTTTTGGCACATTTTGTTGCCTCCCTCGGCGTGTTGCCCTACTCGCAGACTGCGTACTGCGGCAATACGCACTGCGACTCGCAGACTGCGTATTGCGCGTATAAGGCAGCGACGGAGGAGGCTGAGGACAGGAAAAGGTTATAATGATGAAGGGATATGGAAGAGGAGAGAGGAGACAGAGCAGAGAAAGAGGGTAATGATGAAGGGATGGGATGTGGATGAAGAAATGAAGGAGAGAAGGTGTGAGGGCTGAGGAAGTGTGGACAGATGGATGATCCTTCTGTAGAGTCTACACACTAAAGTAGGACACACATAAACGTGTGCGTGTGTGCGCGCGCGTGTGTGTGTGTGTGTGTGTGTGTGTGTGTGTGTGTGCGTGTGAGAGACTATACTTGTGAGAGACTATGTGAGGACATTTTAGGATGGCATTAGGCCAACCTGCAAGCTCACAAAAAGTGAGCCCTGAATGTCTAAAAATGTCTAATCCTATTCCTAACTCAAATAGTTTCCAAGCATAAAACGACCATTTCCGACCAGGAAAATGCTACTATATACTTGTGGGGACATTGGCCCTCACAAGTAATACAGGTACACACACACACACACACACACACACGCGCGCGCGCGCGCGCGCGCATGCGCGCATGCACGCACCACACACACACACCATACAGGAGTGCTGTGGGTTTATTATCTTAAGTGCAGACAATAGATGTAGCAGTCAGGATTTATTAAACCCAGTAAGAACACTGCTCTAATAGAGAATACTGTAGATTAAACACAACAGCAGCACTGACAGTCATCAATCAACTACACCATTAACACAACTACACTGTCAGCACAACTACACTGTCAGCACAACTACACTAGTATCAACACAACTACACACAATTATATAAGGGTATAATTGACATTTCATTGTTAAAAAAAGTGTTGGATAGCTCTAGCCTGATAGTAATCATAGCTGTTTGTTCAGTAACAGGGGTCGGTCTCCACTCCGATCTTTAGTAAACTAAAAAATGTTCAGGTTGGGATTCGATCAGCCCGTGGACCGTATTTGTTTTTTTACTTTTAGGACGATTGCACCGTTATCCTTAATTGGTTTAGTCTTGTATTTTCTGTTACTTTGTTGCCTTGATTTATCATAATATTGTTTGCTGTTAACCGTCTTGTCTCGCCTACCTGTGATTATTAGTTATCTACACCTGTGTCTATCGTGTGTTGATTTTATTTTGAGTCCACCTGTGTAGGCTGTGTCTAGTTAGTTCTGTGTCAATGTGTGTGTTCAGATATATCTCACTGAGCGCACTGTGCAATACAAACTAAAACTACAACAATACAAACAAACTAGTGCACTCACTCCCTGTGCTTATATCTGAAAACACAATATAATATACCGTCGTGTTCCCTGTTCCCTTGTTTTGTTGGTTCATAAATCCCATGCTGAGTGAGTCTGACGTCTGTATGTATTGATCTGGAAGTTTATTACCTGCCTTCGTTTGCCCAGTTTGGAAGATCCTTTGTTTCGTTAATAAACACTTAATTTGTTCTGCCTCCTGTCGTCTGCTTTTGGGTCCTCTTACGTACTCAGTAGTGAAGCGTGACAGGGATACCAATTTGATCCACAATAGACACACTATAGAAATAATTACTATTCAAAATACAGTAGGCTATGTCCCTGCATGATCACCCAACAATGTTCTTGTTCATTTGGATTTTGCCGCAGACTTTCCAGCTGTGGATTTTAAACTTTTTCATGTCAAGGTCTCCCAAATACTCCGGTGACACAGTGGCAAAGTGCCTGTCCAGCACCGTGGAGGTTGTGAGTTCCAATCCACCGGCTTCGTCAAGTATCTAATACGAACGCAATTAGTCTGTGGGGAAGGAAGCCCAGTGGCTCAGGGGTACAGTGGCTGGTAGAGCGGCCTGTTCAATCCCAGGCTCCCCCAGAGTTAGTGTCCTTGAGCAAAACTCTGAACCCCTAATTACTCCCATTGTGAAGGTTGGTAGGTTTTTTGTTGACGCTTGGCTCGTCGACTAGAGATTATGTCACGTTCTTAAGAAAAAAGAGTTCACTTCCTTCTTTAGGTACACATGCATTCACATTGGAACGATCCGTATCTGAATACACTTCAACGGTCCAGAGACCTGCCCCCCATGCTGTCCCGGGGATGGTTGGGCGATCCGCTCCCGGGAACGGTACGCATCGTTCACACCACCACAACATCTGCCAAGTGGTCCTGAGTGGAGTGCGCACCCGGGACCATAGTGTGAATCGCCCCTTAGTGTCCTTAAGGTTTCTTCTGCCATCAGTGTATGAATGTGTGTGTGAAACTGTGAATGGGGGAATGTAATGCACAATCTATGTAAAGCACTTTGGATAAAAGCGCTACATAAATACACCATTTAAGAGGCTCTGTTAGAGCCTCTCATCACTGGAACAGTCTCCCCACAGAAGTAAGAGAGACTTCCAACTATCTGACCTTCAAATTCTGAAAAGGTGGCTAAAAACAATTCAAATCTGTAATCATGAGTAACTATCAGCACTATTTAGTATTTATCACCGGTGTCATTTTTCACTTCACTTTGCAGTTGTTCTGTCTCCTGTACCATGTTGATCTGTTCCTGTATTGTACTGTATTGTATTGTGTTTTTGTATGGACTTAGTGTTGGGTGCTTGCACATATTTGCACACATGGCATCAACGCATGGTGTTGTGTGCTGGCACACTATACACTCTGTCTTTCTTTTATCATTAATTTTTTTAAGAGCCTGCTCAGGGACTACAGTTGAAATTTAGCTTTGGCTTTAACTCTGGCCCATTTAACACTGACATGTTGATTAATGAGCTTTGTCCCTGTCAAATAAATAAATAAATAAAAGTTTTTCTTTAGCCTAATTGTTTGAGTTTTATCACCCTCCTTGCTCCCCCTCCACTTATTATCTTCATGAATATAACAAACACAACAAACAGAGCTAGCAAAATATAAATAATAATATTGCCCACTGCATTGGTAAATGGTGCATTTATATAGCGCCTTTATCCAAGGCACTTTACATAGATTGTGCATTATACATTCACCCATTCACACACATTGCGGTGGAAGCCATGCAAGGCACCAACCAGCACATCGGGAGCAATTTGGGGTTCAGTGTCTTGCCCAAGGACACTTCGACATGTAGACAGGAGGAGCCGGGACTCGAACCGCCGACCCATGGATCATTGGACGACCTGCTCTACCTCCTGAGCCACAGTCGCCCCCGAGATTGATTCTGATTCTCTTCAGATTTAAATTAACTTGCTGCTGGCTTTAAAGTCTTAATCTAATGGTCAAGTACAGTAACTGGTTGAATCTATATGAATCATAATGGTACCACTGAGATGACACAAACTGTGGGGTAAAAGCACAAATGTGTTTCGCAAACCTTTTTCATGTCAATGACCTTCAGCAATAATGAGACCACAGACCCATGTAATGTTATCTCTGGGTCATCAAATTCTCAGCGTTATTTTAACTCCCGAGAGTGTCTAATGGAACCAAATGGACCGTTTAAACACTGTTGGGAGTTACAGACGCGTAACGTCCTCGGACACCAGTTTGAGAGCCAGTGTTTTAATGGACCAAATTAGTGGTTCCAAAAAGAAGAGAGAACAGAGTGACATATGAATGCAAAGTGGATGCCTTTGTGCGTGCGTAGTGTACGTGCATGCATGTACGCGTGTGCGCTCGCGCGTGTCTAACTATATCTAACTTTATATGCCCCGGGTGTGAGTGTCATGATCAAAGGAACAGCAGGTACTAATCCGACCAATTAGATTAGGCTAAAAGTGCCACCGTGTCACCGTGAGAGTGACCTCGCCGTGTCCAACATGGCCATTAACTGTCCCACGTCTTTGTGAATAAATAACGAGCTCATTATCACCTCTGGCTTTTGGACGACAGACGTTCGCTCTCGGTTACCGTCCCGGGGCCCGGCTGGCTGTTGACCTCCAGTACACTGGCACCACCACCAACCAATGTGTCCCGTTGCCCAAGGTTACGTAACCAAGGGCAACCGCCAGTGTTTATTACATACCCCATAATAGCACCGTTTAGTCGGAAAGACGAGGAGAAAAGAAAAAAGAAAAAAAGTTTGTCGACTCATCAAAATCATAATGATAATAATTTAGTCTCCCACTCCTATGGGGTATTTTGGTCACTGCACATTTTCACACGTGTGAAATCTGTCCTCTGCATTTACTCATGGCATGTGTGGAGGCATAGGGAACATAATGTAGGAGGTTGTGTGTGTGGGAGGTGAAAATGCTCAGTTAATTTTTCCTTTCTTTATTTCTTTCTTTCTTTCTTTCTTAACAATTTCAGTGCGTGAGGGCCACGGCCGCAACGTGTCAACGCCCCCAAACTTCTCCACACGTCTCTCATTGGACATGAAATGAATTACCAAGGCGTCTGCAACATCCTTCACTAGACTGTGGTTGTACTGGTCAGTGGTTGTACTGGTCAGTGGTTGTACTGGTCAGTGGTTGTACTGGTCAGTGGTTGTACTGGTCTGTGGTTGTACTGGTCTGTGGTTGTACTGGTCAGTGGTTGTACTGGTCAGTGTGGTTGTACTGGTCAGTGGTTGTACTGGTCAGTGGTTGTACTGGTCAGTGGTTGTACTGGTCAGTGTGGTTGTACTGGTCAGTGGTTGTACTGGTCAGTGGTTGTACTGGTCAGTGGTTGTACTGGTCAGTGTGGTTGTACTGGTCAGTGGTTGTACTGGTCAGTGGTTGTACTGGTCAGTGGTTGTACTGGTCAGTGTGGTTGTACTGGTTAGTGGTTGTACTGGTCAGTGGTTGTACTGGTCAGTGGTTGTACTGGTCAGTGGTTGTACTGGTCAGTGGTTGTACTGGTCAGTTTGCAGGTTTGGATGCGTCTGTGTGAATGTGACGTTGCTGGAAAAGAGCACCGTCTAGTGCCAGGGGCTAAATGTCTTACACTTCTACACAGAGAGAACGAGAGAGAGAGAGAGAGAGAGAGAGAGAGAGAGAGACCGAGACAGAGACAGAGACAGCTATAGGGACAGAGAATAAGAGAGAATGGCGAACTGGCGAAGGGTGCATTCATTCCTCCAGAGTTTTATAAAGAACATCGTTTCCTCACCACACACCGCTCTCTCAACTAACTCTCGGTACCACTCCTGCCCATGTTGTTCTCTCCTCTCTCTCTCTCTCTCATCTCTCTCCCTCACTCTCATTTCCAGAAATCCACTCTTTTTCCCCCCTCACAGTCACACACACACACACACACACACACACTCACACACTCACACACACACCCCCCTCTCTCTCTCTCTCTCTTATAAATAATATCTGTTAAAGGTCCACAGGAACTCTCTGTCTGACCTGAGGTTTTTAAGGACATTATTTTTATTTCGCAGCAGGTTTGCTGAGCAGACACACTGTGGTGTTGTTTACTGTTCTGTTTGGTAATGCTCTGCCTTTCCACCAAAGCACTTTACAATGTGCACTACTGTACGTTCACGCACGCACGCACGCACACACACACACAGCAATACAAAACCATGCACCGTTTCTTTACTATTCATGGATATATTTGTGTCACATTCCTAAGCCAGTCATTTGATGACCAGTGGTTCCCTTAACTTCCCTATGGAGACAGGAACCTCTACATGGTCAATTATAAAGGGCACTGAGAACAATAACTAATAACTATATAGTTCAAAAAACTAAAACGATATCTTTATAGTTACGTTATAGTTCATTATAGGCTACTTCCCTTGTACAGAAACTATTTAATACAACACTTTGGCAGCACTGACCTTCGTCAGGTATCTGACTCAAGCTGATTTGAGAGTTATTAAAAACTGTTTATTGGTTTTTATCAGCCATATTAATGTTGAAAAGCAATACGCCACACAAGGTTGTGGTTTATAATGCCTCGCTGCACTGAACGAAATGTACTGTAAGTGAAGACTAAGTGTGCAGAAAGAAGTCTGCAAGGACATCTTTTACTACATATTTTAGGGTGAAAGAGTCAAATTAGTTTATCCCGGTTGGCTGGTTCTCCTCAGAAGTGTGAAGTTGGGAGGGTGTAAAACTCCTGAAGTTTTGTGCAAAAGAGTCAAGGCTGGTTCTCCTCAGACGCTAATAAAAACAAGCAATAGTGAATACTAATAGTGAAAAAAAAGCCTACTGTTCTCTCAACAGTAGGCTAGATAATAGATATCCACTGTTGTTTATTTAACTTTAACATACTGTAACATACTGTACAGTAATGTTGTGTAGGAAGCAAGCTGTTTTGTTATCTCTGCCAAACTGAAGCCAAGGTGTTTTCACACTGAAGGCGAGGTATTTTCATCATTTTTAGTTCCAACTTAAGCTGGCAGGGAACAACGAACATAACAAAAGCATGGTTGCTCAGCCTACCTGAGGAGGAATGGAGAGACAGGACATTAACACATGGTCTCTTGTAGTGTTTGGGGAGGACACTGGCCAGGTGTCTCCCCTTCTGAATATTGCCAGCTCTCCGCTCTCCCAATCCAGCACTGCACATTCATACTTAGACTACAAGAGGATAAGTTCTATAAAAAGTGGGATCTCTTCCCTAACGATAATACAAGAGGATTTCAATTAATGTATTTTGTAATATGAAAAATGCAGCCTTGTCTTTTTTTTTTTTTTTTTTCTTGTCTTCTTTTTTTTTTTTCCTTTTTTTCTCGTAATGTTTGTTTTGTTGTCTCAATAAAAATTAAGCGAAAAAAAAGCATGCCTGACACAGAACAGCGTACACATTCCTTAATTAAAGGTACAGGGGCCGTCACACTTGTCTGTTTGCTTTTTCAGTCCCGGGATGATTTTGCAAACTGCTGGAACTGTGCAGTGCCAAATATCTTGTGCACACTGCCAGTTCTGTCACACTAGAGGCCGGTGCGGCAGCTGTCCATCAACAATGTTGTCCGAGTGCCCACTTGATACTGCCTGTGATACTCATAGGGAGATCACCTGTCAGTCTGTCGGTGTTTTTGCTCCATTGAACCCCCGATGATTGACATTGATTGACAGTCCGTCATGTCCGTCAACGGGAGGTTTGTATTTTTAGAATTAATCCGTCATTTCCGTCAAGTGTCGTCCAAAGGGTTAAGGACATCAGCATATTCCATATGGGATTTGGGGTTCGGATGTGATTAGTGATTTTTGTATCACATCCACGGACAGTTCCCAAAAAATAGGGTTATGAGATTTCATGCAAAGATGATAAATATAAATGAATAAAGATACAAAACCATCACATTATCTTTCTCTATTACCTATTACCTCTACTACCTGAAAAGCTATACCTCCATATTCCACATACAGTACAAAGGGATTTGATGTGACACCACCACCCATAGCTGGAGCATGGAATGGTTGGAGAGTTCATAGAGTTCTCCTTCATGAGGTACGGCCACAGAGTTATTGTAATAACCTCGAAGCAAGAGAGAGCTCAGGGCCCTGAGTTGGACACAGCAGGGCCAAGGTCTTGAGATTTAATCAGACATGAAAGAGATGGAAGAGGAGGACATAGGGATACTGTAACAGTACATCTTTATCACAAAGACGAAGCTAAATCAAGGATTTCAGCAGACACAATTAAAGGACAGAAGTGGACTTCTTAAGACACTGGACACAGCGGACATCCAGGGGAGAGTAACGTGAACATCTTCAGTGGGTAATACCAGTTGTCAGTGTGTAGACAGTGCATGTAAACAGTGGGGACACAATCTTACAAGATTTAAAAAATACCTGGTAAGATACCTGGTCAAAGGTATTTTACCTGGTCAAAGGTATTTTATAAGAACATCCCATCTAAAGTGAAGATGGTGGCAACAGCCAAATCCATTCAAATGAATAAATTATACACTCCAAAGTGTTTGACCTAAATGCAGTCTATTCAAGGGGCATCATAGTGAGTATTGACCGTGATGAAATTTTGGAGGATGCCCTCGCCTGTGAACTAACTTAACTGCCATGTTCACTGAGATTGAATCCAAAATGAGTGACTACTTTAGACTAGGGGGTTTGTGAGTGTGTGTGCATGTGCGTGCATATTTTAGTTTTCCAACACACAACAGCCTAACGACTTCAAGACAACTACGTTTAGATCATGACAGCAGACAGTTTCAGCCGGCTTAAAGGAGGATGAAAGACTTAGAATAAAAGTATTCTCACTTTAGGTACTCAGCGCATGCGCACAATTATTATCCAAATAGACATCACGTGACTTTGTCACAGTGCTATATTATATATGCTCTGTGACAGGGTAATTAATCACCTAATGTACCATAATTTTTGACCCGAGATCAGATTCTAAAAATGTCTTCTACATCCTGACAGTTTTCTGAAAAAGCTATGTTTCTATGTCAGTCGTTCTTCGATTTTTCAAAAATAGCAGACCTACAAGCTCATAGTGGCGCGCTATGAGCTTGTAGATCTGCTATTTTTCAACAGCTAAAGCATAACATAATGCTAACACCAAAAGGGGTTCACGCCCCAAAATGGGTTAATAAATTAAATGTTGCCGTGCGCTCTCGGGTTGTGATAACCCTGGTGAGGTCATGTTATTGTTATGTGTGTCCAATATGAGTTAACGTGAGTTATAACCGTGAGTCAGTCAGGTTTTCAGGGGACTCAAAAGAGCAAAAAGTATGCATACTGTAGATAATATAATGCCACAGAGAGACAGATTGAGAACATAATGTGCATCCTTGCGTGCTCTGAGCGTACACTGGACCTGGGGTGGAGTTGCCAATGTAAACAGGACTTGCACCGGATCCAGTGTGCACCACAACAGTGTAAACAGGACATGCACCGGATCCGGTGTGCACCACAACAGTGTAAACAGGACATGCACCGGATCCGATCCGGTGTGCACCACAACAGTGTAAACAGGACATGCACCGGATCCGGTGTGCACCACAACAGTGTAAACAGGACATGCACCGGATCCAGTGTGCACCACAACAGTGTAAACAGGACATGCACCGGATCCAGTGTGCACCACAACAGTGTAAACAGGACATGCACCGGATCCGGTGTGCACCACAACAGTGTAAACAGGACATGCACCGGATCCGGTGTGCACCACAACAGTGTAAACAGGACATGCACCGGATCCGGTGTGCACCACAACAGTGTAAACAGGACATGCACCGGATCCGGTGTGCACCACAACAGTGTAAACAGGACATGCACCGGATCCAGTGTGCACCACAACAGTGTAAACAGGACATGCACCGGATCCGGTGTGCACCACAACAGTGTAAACAGGACATGCACCGGATCCAGTGTGCACCACAACAGTGTAAACAGGACATGCACCGGATCCAGTGTGCACCACAACAGTGTAAACAGGACATGCACCGGATCCGGTGTGCACCACAACAGTGTAAACAGGACATGCACCGGATCCAGTGTGCACCACAACAGTGTAAACAGGACATGCACCGGATCCAGTGTGCACCACAACAGTGTAAACAGGACATGCACCGGATCCGGTGTGCACCACAACAGTGTAAACAGGACATGCACCGGATCCGATCCGGTGTGCACCACAACAGTGTAAACAGGACATGCACCGGATCCGGTGTGCACCACAACAGTGTAAACAGGACATGCACCGGATCCAGTGTGCACCACAACAGTGTAAACAGGACATGCACCGGATCCAGTGTGCACCACAACAGTGTAAACAGGACATGCACCGGATCCGGTGTGCACCACAACAGTGTAAACAGGACATGCACCGGATCCGGTGTGCACCACAACAGTGTAAACAGGACATGCACCGGATCCAGTGTGCACCACAACAGTGTAAACAGGACATGCACCGGATCCAGTGTGCACCACAACAGTGTAAACAGGACATGCACCGGATCCAGTGTGCACCACAACAGTGTAAACAGGACATGCACCGGATCCAGTGTGCACCACAACAGTGTAAACAGGACATGCACCGGATCCGGTGTGCACCACAACAGTGTAAACAGGACATGCACCGGATCCAGTGTGCACCACAACAGTGTAAACAGGACATGCACCGGATCCAGTGTGCACCACAACAGTGTAAACAGGACATGCACCGGATCCGGTGTGCACCACAACAGTGTAAACAGGACATGCACCGGATCCGGTGTGCACCACAACAGTGTAAACAGGACATGCACCGGATCCAGTGTGCACCACAACAGTGTAAACAGGACTTGCACCGGATCCGGTGTGCACCACAACAGTGTAAACAGGACATGCACCGGATCCGGTGTGCACCACAACAGTGTAAACAGGACATGCACCGGATCCAGTGTGCACCACAACAGTGTAAACAGGACATGCACCGGATCCAGTGTGCACCACAACAGTGTAAACAGGACATGCACCGGATCCAGTGTGCACCACAACAGTGTAAACAGGACATGCACCGGATCCAGTGTGCACCACAACAGTGTAAACAGGACATGCACCGGATCCAGTGTGCACCACAACAGTGCCGACATGGAATTTGGGTCAAAATATAACATTATTCATATTGCACTAAATCCTCCCGAAACAAACTATTTTAGATCAACACACATTATGCAAAAAAAAAAAAAGTAATGCATTGATTTAAAATGATTCAACTTATAACTCGCATGAAAACAATTTCACTTCAGATCCCTAGGGGGTGCTATAGCACCTCCAGCACCGGTACTTCCCACGGCTATGGCTATCTATCTACGTTTATAAACATAGCTATAGGCTATCGGTATCTACTGGTGCTAACTACGCGTACGTTCGTAGACAAACCGTATACTCCATATATGAAAGCAGCGACCGACAATTTACCTTTAGCCTCCGTCCCCACCAGCTATGGGATTTTTAAATCCAGCTCCATTGAGCCTCCATTATAACAGGATCTTCAAAGCGCTGCATGTCAAAAGGTTCGAGGGTCAGTGTTAAACTCAGAGGTCATCTTAGAGGGATGGATAGGGACGTATACTTGTTGTGTTGTGTATGTAATGTATATGTACTGTTATGTATTTGTGATGTATTTAAAGTATTGTTCCGTTCATTGTGAGAGGACCTCAGTGGAAATAAGTCTTTGGACTGTTCTGTGTAATCCTTGAATCGCTGATTATAATGTTGTATTATGATTGCTTTTCTAAATAAATCAAATCAAATCAAATTAAATCAAAGGGCTGTCCATTTGTGAGTTTGTATCGCATCGCTGAGGACAAGTAACTGGTTGTAATGATGATAGCTAAGGGGCCTGAGCTAATGCGACTGATCACTGTGCTCAGAACAAAAGCCCCAACCTCACTGAATAACCCCGAAAGGAAACAAGGATGGTAGAGTTAGAGTGGACGGGTGGCATTCCTTAGGTGTGAGTATACAGTACGCTGCCACCAAGTGGCAGCGAAAACGTTAATAACTCAAAATGCTCCAAGGGATATCACTGGGCAACCCTCTTGAATTCATAAGAGGTGACCCCAAGCTACAAGAATCAGTTGAGTGGCCGGATGGTAACTGCAAGGTTACCTGTTCGAACCCGGGCTCCCCCAGAGTTAGTGTTGATGTGTGTGTCCTTGAGCAAGACACTGAACCCCTGATTGCTCCTGATGTGCTGGTTGGTGCCTTGCACGGTTTCCGCCGGTGTGTGAATGGGTGAATGTAATGTAAACATGCTGTAAATGCATAAATGATGTAATATAAAATATGCTGTAATTGCAATTGTGAAATGGTGTCTTATAAACCCATAAGGGTTGGGCACAAGGTGTGCATGACACGAAAATAAACAATAGTCATCATCA
This sequence comes from Protomyctophum bolini, assembly GCF_963924005.1. NCBI lineage: Eukaryota > Metazoa > Chordata > Actinopteri > Myctophiformes > Myctophidae > Protomyctophum > Protomyctophum bolini. The sequence goes on from NC_137866.1 coordinate 5,346,268, forward strand.
TCCAGCGTTAAACTGACCTACAATTTGAGGACATTTAAACAGAAGACTAAAAAATGGCTACTGGAAAAGGTTCCCCTATAAAGGGTCATCCTAGAGGGATGGATAGGGATGTACTTGTGGTGTTGTGTAAGTAATGTATATGTACTGTTATGTATTTCAAAGTATTGTTCAGTGTGAGAGGACCCCAGTGGAAATAAGTCTTTGGACTTTACTGTGTAATCCTTGAATCGCTGATTATAATGTTGTATTATAATTGCTTTTCTAAATAAATCAAATCAAATAAAAAAAAATCATCATCATCACAATGCATTTATATATAGCGCATTTATCCAAGGCGCTTAACAGTTAATTGCCTTGGATAAATGCGCCATTATATAAATGCACTATTATTTACCATTTACTATTAGTGGTCGTGTGGGGAGTGTTATTCACTCTCCATGCCAGGCTAGCTTTTCTCTGCATCGACTCACATTCTTGTCAACTAAATCCAAACCGAACCCAGCCCTGACGCCACCTGACTCAAGAACGGTTTCTGCTTCCAAACCACAAAAGGCACTGAATGGATTTGTTTCACTTTCACCCTCAACTTCCTGGATGAGAGGGAACAGAAAGAGGAGAGGAGGGGGTAGGGGGGGGGGGGGGGGGGGAGGAGATAAAAGGAGAGGAGGAGGAGGATTCTGCAGCGGTACAGAATAGATTAACCAAAAGCAGAAGGGTGGATAATTGAAATGAAAAGAAGACAAGAAGGACAAATGAAGAGAGAGTGCGTGGGTGTGGCGCTGGGGTTGGGGGGGGGGGGGGGGGTTGTTCAGAGTGGGGGGGTGGGTGGGTGGGTGGGGAGGGAGGGAGGGAGGGAGGGAGGGGGTAAAAGCTGGAGCCGCGTGGAGAATCCATTTACGACACAAACCTCATCCTACTGAGAGCTCTAATGGGGCCACACACTGTATGAGTCACCCAGAGAGAGAGAGAGAGAGAGAGAGAGAGAGAGAGAGAGAGAGAGAGAGAGAGAGAGAGAGAGACGGAGAGAGAGAGAGAGAGAGAGAGAGAGAGAGATGGAGAGAGAGAGAGAGAGAGAGAGAGAGAGAGAGAGAGAGAGAGAGAGAGAGATGGAGAGAGAGAGAGAGAGAGAGAGATGGAGAGAGATACAGTCATGTCAGTGTGACCTGTGAAGTACTTTGGTTACTCTACAACTCTCATTTCTTGTATCGCTGCACTTTATCTTCATCTCTCTGCCTCTCTGTCTCTTTCTCTTTTAAATCTGTCCTCACAAAGTTCAAACTGAATAAATTATCCAGACACTCTGCCATGCAGCATCGTCAGAAAACATCCTCCGCAAAACAACACTCAGCCACTTCAACGCTACAGCCCCTAATCGGGGGGGAAAAGCAGATCTACAAGCTCACACGAGTCACAACACATCATATTTTTGGTGAGAGATTTTGTGTAGAGGGAAAAAAGAGAGGAGCAACTACGAACAAACAAAGCAAATGCATGAGCAACAGCACACGCACGCGCACACACACACACACACACACACACACACACACACACACACACACACACACACACACACACACACACACACACACACACACACACACACACACACACACACACACACACACACACACACACACACACACACACACACACACACACACACACACACACACACACACACACACACACACACACACACACACACACACACACACACACACACACACACACACACACACACACACACACACACACACACACACACACACACACACACACACACACACACACACACACACACACACACACACACACACACACACACACACACACACACACACACACACACACACACACACACACACACACACACACACACACACACACACACACACACACACACACACACACACACACACACACACACACACACACACACACACACACACACACACACACACACACACACACACACACACACACACACACACACACACACACACACACACACACACACACACACACACACACACACACACACACACTAGATTTACTATAGTGATCCTACCAGACCACAGGATGTAAATGTTTCAATAGAAGAGCAGTGGAGACCAAATACAACCACTGCAGTTGTATTATTGATATTGTATTAACATACCTGCAGGTTTCATAAATAAATGCTTTAAAGGTGTGAAATGAAAAATAAGTTTTTCACACTTTTAGACCATATCCGTGGTCATCATATGGGCATACCTAACAATGGATGACAAAAAAAGGGAACATTTAAATGTGTGTATTTTTTATATCAAAAGTCCATAAAAAATTTAATTACTTCCGAAATTACTATAACGAAAACATACTGCATGATGACGTGCTATGAGCTACAAGCTTCATCATCCTCCAAACACAGGTGCTTTTGTTTAAAGAACTATTCTGTTTCTAATCTCATTCAAGATGACATCCAGACAGTGTATTACTCGTTTTAAACGTAATCATCACACTAAAATATGTTGTTGTGTTGTGTATAGGTTAGGAAAAAATCCCCTGGCTTTTGCTGCCATCTCTCTGTCACCTTGTTTACAAACAACACTGCATGTGAGACAGACTTACAGTACGTCCCATAGGCTGGAGGGATGCGACACTCAACCGGACAGCACCTCATACTGGCGGCCTATAGATGACAGCGTTACTCACCCCAGCGTTGTCATGGTGACGATGGTGTACCAGAAGGAGGCGGGGATGGAGGTGAAGGAGGAGCCCTTGGTGCCCTTCTCGGCGTAGAACATGACGGTGGCGAAGATGATGATGGCCATGGTGAGCGAGAAGAGCAGGAAGCCCAGCTCCGAGGCGCAGCTCTTCAGCGTGTAGCCCAGGATCCTCAGGCCCGCCGAGTGCCGCGAGAACTTGAAGATGCGGAACACGCGGAAGACGCGCAGCGTCACGAAGGCGCCGCTCACGTCCTCGTTCTCCGGCATCACCAGGCCGATGTAGTACGGCAGGATGGCCACCACGTCGATCACCGACATCACCGAGCGCATGAACTTGGAGCGGCTGGGCGCGGCGAACAGGCGCGCCAGGTACTCGAAGGTGAAGATGAGCACGCACGCCGTGTCCATGCAGAAGAAGGCCAGGCCGAACTTCTCGCCGCACGGCAGGTCGCGCACGCTGCCCTTGAGGGGGCGGCAGGGCACCGTCTCCACCACGTTGGCGATGACCGACACGGCGATGAAGAAACCGGTGACGTAGTAGAAGACCAGCGCCATGGTGGAGGTGTGCGGGTTCTCGAAAGCGCGCCACAGCTTCTCCCGCGAGGAGGAGTCCGGGGGGAGGGGCGCGTCCGTGGTCGAGCCCGCCTCGTTGTCCTCCGCCAGGCGCTCCTGGTTCTCCTGCTTCCTGTCACGGTATTCCTCCACGGAGAGAGAGAGAGAGAGAGAGACGATTAAAGGTGTTTTATTAATGGAAAACTTAATTAACGAGTGTTTAACGAAAACTGCCTCCCCCTGGCCAGCCGGGGCGCCTGATGGAGGGGAAAGGAACTGGTTGGAATAACGTGTTCCTTCCACGCGCTACGTCCAACCAGGGAAACTCCCCCCTGTCAGGTGTAAAGGAGCAACTTGGACACTCAGTCATGAAGGAAGCATGAGTTCAAGTCCGTTGCTCTCCCCCTAATGTCCCCCATATATGGGGACTAGGTTGGCGGAGGGTGTGTAGAGCCCAGGATCACATTAGCGAGTGTTTAACGAGTGTTTTAACAGTACAGATGAGCTCAGGATCCACATCCACTCATCCAATCACACACTAATTTCATTCTCAGACCGCTCTAATTAATCTGGTTTGCACTGATAATTCCTGCTTGCTTAGCGACTATCATGCTGCTGCTGCTCTCACCACCGCTGTCTTGCTTTTAAACACTACTGCTCAAACCGTCCACCACCCGTTGTTTTGGATCTGTTGTTTATGTACGAGGGATTCGGAGTCCCTCTGGTTGGGAGATCAGATGCGCCTTATCAGAGTACATAAAAGCCATATGTATGTGAAATCCAATTCATCGCCAAACCATAATAAATGTATATTCTATCCATTCATGAGTTGTCCTGGCTGAAGTAATGCAGTCAAAGGTTATGCTAAAGAGCCAGGGATGGTTTCCGTTGTGGTCCATGCGTGGTGTAAGTGAAACGTTTTGGTTTGTTCAGTAACAGGGGTAACCCCGTCTTCCCCAGCTCTCTAATAAAGAGAAAATACATTTTCAAGCGAGTTGCAAATCTAATTTCATCAGGCGAGAGAGAGCCTAATGATAATGTTTCACTTTGTGTTCCAGTTACAATTTTGTCTGCTCATTTACTGGTATTTGTTTCATCACTTCCAATTTCACTTGTTTACTTTATCCTGTGTGCTGTATTGAGTTCTCTCTCCCGATTGGATGAAATTATCATCGTGGTCTGACAATGCATTTTGTGTTTTCTGCAGAGACAAAGAAAAAAGCAATAAAAAAAGCAAGTGCTGATTTTCCTGCTGACTGTACGTGATGTCACAGCCTGCAAATCCCATAATATATGACAATGGGATTTGCCTGTTTTCATTACAGCTCAAAAAGGCAGACAGACAGACAGAAAAAATCCCAGACCACAGAAAATCCACTGAATGTCATAAAACCTAAAAGAAAAACAATAAATGAAAATTAATGTCATGAAACCTTTACGGGAATACAGAACTATATACGTTTATTTTTTTAGATTTCTTTATTGTTTTTACGTTGTATTTTATTTTCCTGTGCAACTGCTGCAGAAACAATTGCCTCTCTGGGGGATCACATAAAGTTCTACCGTACCTCAATTCATGAGTTTAATTATAATGTTATGATATACTTTATGACCCCCTGGAGGAACAGTGTCCTCTGCATTTGACCCATTCTAACTACTGTAGATAGGGCTCCGGAGCGGCCTCAATGCAGCCAGTGTTGATGTTTGATTTATATGTCATAGTCTGTTGAATAAAAATAACGGTAGTGGCTCGCACACACTGACCAAGACTTCAGTTCAAATTGTTTATTTCATATTTGGGACAAATGTTTGGGCTATCCATGGCCTTCATCTGTATCCAGCCACACTGATGAAGGCTGGATAGACCCAAACGTTTGTGCCTGTTCAAAAATGAAATAAACAATTTGAACTACCGTTATTTTGATATGTTTTGAACGGTGTGGCGCACCTATATAGTCAGAGCGCGGTGGTCACATGAAGAGTAATAGTCTGTTGAATGAAATTCCATTTCGTTTTATTCATATTTTACTCATCTGAAATGTTTTAGTTTTAGTCGACAAAAAAATTATTTTGGTGGGCCTTGATGGTGTCGTAATAATGGCTGATTTTACACTTGTTTGCAGGCTGAAAATAACGCGTTGCAGCGCGACATAATATGCATAATCTTGCTACCCTAATTTAACCCATTCTGAACGGGAACGCATTTTGGTATTAGCATCATGTTATGCTTTAGCTATTGAAAAATAGCAGATCTACAAGCTCATAGCGCGCCACCGAGTGGCGCACTACGAGCTTGTAGGTCTGCTATTTTTGAAAAATCGAAGAACGACTGACATTTTTAGAATCTGATCTCAGGTCAGAATGGGTTAATCAGACCAGTGTGTGGCCAGTGGAAACCTCGTATGAATCTGATCTCAGGTCAGAATGGGTTAAAAGGCGCGCGCCCGTTTATACGTCCGCCTTCTCCTAAACCAAACCGCTCTGTTTGCACACATCTCTCCTACCAAACCGCTCTGTTTGCACACATCTCTCCTACCAAACCGCTCTGTTTGCACACATCTCTCCTACCAAACCGCTCTGTTTGCACACATCTCTCCTACCAAACCGCTCTGTTTGCACACATCTCTCCTACCAAACCGCTCTGTTTGCACACATCTCTCCTACCAAACCGCTCTGTTTGCACACATCTCTCCTACCAAACCGCTCTGTTTGCACACATCTCTCCTACCAAACCGCTCTGTTTGCACACATCTCTCCTACCAAACCGCTCTGTTTGCACACATCTCTCCTACCAAACCGCTCTGTTTGCACACATCTCTCCTACCAAACCACTCTGTTTGCACACATCTCTCCTACCAAACCACTCTGTTTGCACACATCTCTCCATGCACAACACCTACTGCATGCCAAAGGAAACACAACGAAATACAACGCAGTACCTTGCGTCCGTCCATATTTACCGTAACAATTTGCATTTCTATGAAATCGCATAATATATCATAACGTTATCAATTAAGTAACTTATAAATAATCTGTCTCAGAGAGTGATGTTGTGGAGTAAGTTATTGAAGTGAACCCTTCCCTAATGACCTCTGACCTATAGGCAGCCAAAGAATAGTTGTCATGTGTTATTGTCGATAACAATAGGATGTGTGTAAAACATGTTTAGGCCTATGAATAGAATCATGGCCGTATAGGGGAGGTTTATAGCATAGTTTGTTTTTATTGATGACCCCTGCAGAACACATAATAAAAGGCCCCGGCAAGCTTCGACCCCAATCGAACTCAAGACATTATTGCGGTCGAGGCAACTGTGCACTGCTCCACCTGCTCCGTCTCATGTGGAGGCGTTTTCTCAGTGTTTATCACACTGTCAGCGCTGTGTGTGTGTGGACATGCATGTCTGCTATACGATTACAACATGACATTGGCCCGGGTTCTCAAAGGACACTTCTTTTACAACATGGTGTAAGAACTTAAGTGTCCTTTGAGAAACCGGCCCATTGTCCCTGCGTGACAATGTGTTGATTCTTTGGGGGGGGGTGAACTGTTCCTTTAACACGATGACAGAATTTATTTACTTGTGAACTTGACACTCCCGGAGCTAAAGATAGACGGATGGATGAATGGAGGAGGAGGAGGAGGAGGAGGCGAGAATCACCAGAGGAATGAGTCATTATGAGATATAAGACACCATATCAATAATAAAAAGATTATTAAATAAACTAAAGCTGCACCGAAATTAATGAGAAAAAGACAGAGAGGAGCTTTAATGTGTACTGAACTGGAACTGGAAGTTTCTGAAAATCTGGGTTTATTAATAATTCCTCCACAGGAGAGTCTATATTGATTCCTCCCAGAGAACCAGTAGTACCGCTCCGGCTTTAAGAAAGTTATTATTTTAAGACAATTTTTGCGATTATATTGTCAAGTTAATGTGATTTGCTCTCGATATAGGTTTAACCCATTTGGGGCGGGAACCCCTTTTGATCTTAGCATTATGTTATGCTTTAGCTATTGAAAAATAACAGATCTACAAGCTCATGGCACGCTACGAGCTTGTAGGTCTGATATTTTTGAATAATCGTGAAAAGTGACATGAAAGTGTTTGAGAAGGACTGACATAGAAAAACATATAGCTTTTTCAAGAAAACAGTCAGGATTTAGAAGACATTTGCAGAATCGTTCCCAGGTCAAAATGGGTTAATGGGATTTGCTCACTATATAGGTTTAAATGCTAAAACAAAACCTCGACATAAAGAGCAAAGCATTACTACCACGTTGGGCCGGGGTGGGAACCGCCTGGAGACACAAACAACCTGAAAAGGGAGTACATCTCCAGTCGTCTGTGGATGTTAACCCATTCTGACCAGATTTCAGATTCATACGAGGTTTTCCACTGGACACACACTGGTCTGATGAACCCATTCTGACCCGAGATCAGATTTTAAAAATGTCAGTCGCTCTTCGATTTTTCAAAAATAGCAGACCTACAAGCTCGTAGCGCGCCACTCGGTGGCGCGCTATGAGCTTGTAGATCTGCTATTTTTCAATAGCTAAAGCATAACATGATGCGAACACCAAAACGGGTTCCCGGTCAGAATGGGTTAATAATACCATGGCACACGGTGTTATGTGAGCTGAGGTTCTTCTCTAGCCCTTTCCTGGACCTTCAACAGATATAAATAACCACACACACATCATTAATTCATAGTAATGTACTAGTCTCTCTCAAACACAGACACGTTGTCTGTCTCTCCCCCCAATATGCAGATGCTTCCGCTCGACCCATCTGCACCTCAGGAGCTCTGAGAAATGAGTAGGAAATGAAGCCGACGCCTGCACGTCTTTTCACCTCTCATCACCTCTGTTCTGACCGCCGCCTGGTCAGTCAGTCCGCCGTAGTCTGAAAACCCACCTCTTCAGACTCCACCATGGCCCGTATAGCACTTGCCCTATAGCCTAGCCCCTTAGATAGCATTTTATGTCGACTTGGATAGTATTTTATAGACAGACTTATAGCTCGTTACGTAGACGGCACTATAATTGCATTTTATGTATAGTCATAGCACTTTATAGTACACATGTATATTGTATAATATATAATATAGTATAGTATGTATAGTTGACATAGATACTCCACTGTTACGTTCTTAGCTTATACACGATTCATGATAACTACTTTTTATATATGTGATGTACAGTATGACATGCTTTGTTTTTGCTTAAATGTAAGTCGCTCTGGATCAAGAGCGTCTGCTAAATGCCTAAATTGTCCTAAAGTATCCAACCTAGTGGAGGTCCAAAGCTAGCCCGCTTTGGAGAGATGGAAATTCAAAAAGATATTTTTAATATAACTCAGATATGTTACGTGTTAACCACGGCCCAGGCCGGCCTATAGCAGTCGATCCGGGCAACTAGGCTTCTAATGCAGCCTGCAGCCCACTACCCAGGCATTTGTGGGTTCGAGTCCCATTCCGTCTCTCTGTCCTCATTTCCTGTCTGTATCCACTTACAGTATATCAATGAAGGTAAAAAAGACCCCAAAAATATACTTAAAGGACAACTTTAGTTTCATGTTTTAGGTTATGAGAGAAAGTAAAAGATAAATGTTCATTTTTTTCCATTTACTGCTTTCTTTCGTTTTAGGGATTTTAGCTGTTTTTGACAGGGGCACAAATTTTGTAAAGAAATACATATTTAGTCCCATGCTCGAATGCCCCCCTGTCAAAAACAGCTAAAATCCCTAAAACTAAAGAAAGCAGCAAATGAAAGAAGAATTAACACTCATCTTTTACTTTCTCTCGTAACAACCTAAAACATGAACCTTGGTTGAAAAAAACTAAAGTTATCCTTTTAAAAAAAAGATATTTAAACCACATGAACCCTAAGGTCCCTAATCCCTATTCTGGGGGCAAACATGTGGCAAAGATATCCAGACTAAGTGTCCGGCTGACCTCGGTCATCTATAAGCATATGCGGTTCAAGTGATTAAAATTAAAATACATTTCCGTGGCACACGCCTACCATAAACAAGATCTCATAAATGAAAGCCTGACAGCGAGCCCCCGGGTTCGACTGCCCTTCCAGGACCAAGAGCAGATGTCGGTGTCCTCTTCTCAGCTTTCACTGTGCGCAATTACGGCCCTAATTCATGCGCTAATTTATACACCGTCGCGTAACGAGCGACAACGGATCTTCAAGGTTAACAAGTGAGCTGGAAGATAAGTGCCCTCGCAGGCAAAGTGACACCACTGTGTATGAGATGAGACACGTGAGCACTTTAGTTAGATCAAGTGGTTCCCAAACTTTTTAGCCCGTGACCCAAAAGAGACATCTGCACCCACACTGAAATTGTAGAGCAGATTGTAGATCGGCTATTTTCACTACTTCTTAAACATTTGTTTTATAAATTATGGAATATACTAGATTTTCCGTTGATTTCTTCATGAAATTAATTTAGTTTTTTTTATTCATTTACTGGTATTTGTTTCATCACTTCCAATTTCACTTGTTTATCCTGTGTGCTGTATTGAGTTCTCTCTCCTGATTGGATGAAATTCATTAACTTTTTTGGGAATGCTTTGTGAACATGTTTTGAATTATTAATACTTCAAAACATGTTCACAAAGCATTCCCAAAAAAGTTAATGAATAGGAAACCAAAAAATAAAGGGACCCATATACAAATTGGTCCGCGACCCAACCTTGGGTCCCCGACCCGGGGTTTGGGAACCAGTAGCCTGTGGTCCACCTATGCTATCTATGGCATAGGCAGCTCCCGGCAGGATCCCCCGGGAGAATCTAGACACAGTGTGTGTGTGTGTGTGTGTGTGTGCATCAATTTAACAAAGGTGCAGACGATCAGAAATCAGCAGAGAGTGATTGACGTTTGCGCTACTCTATGCCGAATTGAAGTGGACTCGGACCTAGACTTTTCTTTCTCCTCCCTGGAAATAAAAACGTCTGTGTTTCCGAGGCTAGGGAACCAGTGCTTTGTGATGCCTACCTCCATGCAGCAGAACCAGTGCTTTGTGATGCCTACCTCCATGCAGCAGAACCAGTGCTTTGTGATGCCTACCTCCATGCAGCAGAACCAGTGCTTTGTGATGCCTACCTCCATGCAGCAGAACCAGTGCTTTGTGATGCCTACCTCCATGCAGCAGAACCAGTGCTTTTTGATGCCTACCTCCATGCAGCAGAACCAGTGCTTTGTGATGCCTACCTCCATGCAGCAGAACCAGTGCTTTGTGATGCCTACCTCCATGCAGCAGAACCAGTGCTTTGTGATGCCTACCTCCATGCAGCAGAACCAGTGCTTTGTGATGCCTACCTCCATGCAGCAGAACCAGTGCTTTGTGATGCCTACCTCCATGCAGCAGAACCAGTGCTTTGTGATGCCTACCTCCATGCAGCAGTCTCCGATGATCTCGGGCACGATGCCGTAGAAGGCCAGCTCCTCGTCGAAGGCCTGGATGCACTCGTGCCGCGGGTAGTGCAGCTTGCCCGTCCGGTAGAAGTTGAGGATGTGGCGGAACATCTCGGGGTCCCGGTCGAAGAAGTACTCCTGCGTGTCCTCGTTGTAGAAGAACTCCTTCTCCGAGGAGCCCAGCAGGGTGTCCGGGTAGCGGTCCAACGTGTTCTTCCACGTCTGAGGGGACACAACGTTACTGGTACAGGTACACTGAGGACACAACGTTACTGGTACAAGTACACTGAGGACACAACGTTACTGGTACAAGTACACTGCTGGTACAGAGTACTACCACCAGAACTACTGGTGGTACAACTAATAGTACTAATAGTAATAGTACTACTACTACAGTGTTAAGTTCGTATACTAAAACTATGACTATCACTGACAGAAACTAAATATGTGTTTCCAAGATTTACAAATGTGTTTCCAAGATTTGCAAATGTTTTTCTATGATTTGCAAATGTTTTTCCATGATTTACAAATGTATTTCGTATTTTTACAAAAAAACAATATAGATTTGTGTGTGCGTTTATCCTAAAATACCATTTGTAAATCCTCAATTTTGCGTGTGAATTGTAAATCTGCATTTGGCATTCCTTTTTCCTGTTGAATCATTTTGAGACGCTCTTTTATGATAATTTTCACAAATGTATTGTCCTATCCACAAAAAAACGTGTAACTTGTAAGTTGGCATTTAAATACATTTTTAACAAATATATGACAATTTGTAAAAAAAAAAATATTTATACTTGCAGGCGCATTTATCATAAAATATCATTTGTAAATCATCAACTCTGTGTGTCAGAGTTGATGATTTGTGGATTTTCTCAATGCATTTGTGACTCCAGCCACTACCATAAATCCCATAGTCTGAAGTCTTCAGACTATGGGATTTATGGCAGTCCAAGTTCCAGTAGATGAGTTAGATGCTCATTCATTATTGAGATCCGTGGTCGTCCAGTTCCCCACTGTATTTCAAGTTGGACTGGTGTTGGAGGATGTTGTTGATACTCTCTCATGGTCTGAACTGCAGTGTGCACAATTGTGTTAATGCCTCTCTAACCTCCTGGGACACCGGAACATGCTGTGACACAATATCAATAAAAACTATCTCCTGTGCACATGCAAATTCCAGGTAGTCCACATCCAGGGGTGCTTGCTTACTGGAGAGAATGTGACACCCTGTCAATCTGTCATACAGTCTTTCCAAGACCTGATGTCTAAGCAATTCCTACAATGCAAAAATAATAGGACACATTTGGTGAGAGGAGCCAGGCTTTTACAATAAGGTCATAAGTGTCAGTATAATATTATGACTTCAGTATCACAGTCAGTGACATGTCAGTGTCATATCACAGTCAGTATCATGTCATCACGGTCAGTATCATGATAAGTATCTGGAAACAAGTCCACAGCAAAAGGATTTCACTTCAATCACTTTAACCCCTTATGTACAAGCTCACTATTGCTATGCCACAAGTTGTGAGCTTGCAGATCTGCTATTTTCAGAAACATTTAGATAAAAACATTTGGAGGATTTTTTCCCCCTCAAACAAACTTTATTATAAATCTTGAAACGGGGGTCCCACTCCCTTTCACAAAATATTTTCAGGTGGGGCCCGGGGGTCAGTGGCCAAATGCATAGCCTAACTATTAATTTAGGGGTCCTTGATGAACCACTGTTTTAACTATAAGGGTTTAGCAACCAAAATATACAGTAAGGTTTGTGGTGGAATGTAAATAATATGACGGAAATAGGCCTAATCATTTTATTGAAGTGCAGGACAAGATGTATTGTTGTCCATTTTGAACTACTGGTGTACTACTAATAGTACTAATAGCAATAGTACTACTACTACAGTGTTAAGTTCGTATACTAAAACTATGACTATCACTGACAGAAACTAAATAAAAATATTGCCAATTTTGTCAACAAATGAAAACTAGACTGAAACATTAAGGAGGGACTAGTGGAGAGATCCAGTATGAATAAAAGACACGTTGTGAGCAAAATGACAGACGATTCTGAAGAGTATGCAAAAATAATTCCAATTGTATTGCAAATAATTGCGATCAGAGTATGTAATAACGTTGACAGGCCTAGTAATAACACAGTAAACGTGTCTCACCTGGAATTTGAGTCCACTGACGTTGACGAACAGGATCTCGTCGGACCGTGAGGTTTTGTCGACCGGAGGTTTGGGCATAATCTTCTTGGCGAGCGGCAGCCAGCCCACGGCGGCCGCGCGGGCGAACGGCAGCCATGTCGCAACGCCTGCCGCCATCTTTGCTCCAAAACAGCAACGACCACTTCCACTACGTTTTACCAAAGGTCAAAGGTCCCGACTATAGGATGTATAGTTCACATCAGACCGCAGAGCGGAAGAGAACGAGCATTCTGGGAGACGAACTTTGAACTCAAAGAGAAGCTTGGTGCAGGCTGGTGGTCCACTCATGAGTTCAGTGCCTTGCTCAACAGCACAGTGGGCCGATTAGCGTCTCATTGAGGGGTGAGTGGATGGTCCTATTCCATCCACTCACGTTTCATCTGGTGGTGTTGGCGAGACAGGAGGGCTGACGGGGGGACATCTTGGAGGAGAGAGACCCCAGGAGGGGGAGACAGAGGCGAGACAGGGCTGGGGAGGAGAGACCCCAGGAGGGGGAGACAGAGGTCAGACAGGGCTGGGGAGGAGAGACCCCAGGAGGGGGAGACAGAGGTGAGACAGGGCTGGGGAGGAGAGACCCCAGGAGGGGGAGACAGAGGTGAGACAGGGCTGGGGAGGAGGAGGGGGAGGCTGGCTGGAGATGAAGATCATGCCATGAAAACACTGGAAACAGAACCTCTGTCCCATGCAGGACCCTGAAGGAATTACAGTGCAGAGAAGGTGAGAATTATAATCCTTATGGACAGTGTTGGTTTTCTCTCCTGTTGCAGACCAAAGAATGTCTCTCTCTCTCTTCTCCGTCTTCACACACACAGGACAAGAGACACAGTCTCATTCCTGTAAAAGAAAAAATATATGAATTCCGGGGAGAGGACTGAGTTAAATTATTCTATCTGACTTTCAGTTATATGAACATCTCTTTCATCGCACTCCCTCTCCTTCTCCCCCTCCCCCTCCCCCTCCCTCTCCCTCTCCCCCTCCCCCTCCCCCTCCCCCTCCCCCTCCCCCTCCCCCTCTCTCTCTCTCTCTCTCTCTGAAGACAGATTGTTGAAGCACGGCATGCTTTTCAAATTCTTATTAAAATGTGATGATGGTCCCCGAAGTTGCAAGATAGACAGAATTTCCGCTCTCCCTCTCTGTGTGTGTTGTCGTGCAGATTACAGATGTTTCACGTTTGTTTTGCTTTCGTTTGCTTTAATTTTTTTCCTCCCACGCCCCCTACAGTATATCCTTCTGCTCAGTGAATGTTCTTTACCTAGATTAGAACGTCCACACGCCCGGAAACGCTCCACACCCACCCAGGAGAGTCCGCCCCCCTCTCCTGGTGGTAACGCTGTTGGACAGGTGGACGGCTGGACCGTCTGAGACAGGCGGCCTGGTACCTTCTGGTACCTTCTGTTGGACAGGTGGACGGCTGGACCGTTTGAGACAGGCGGGCTGGTACCTTCTGGTACCTTCTGTTGGACAGGTGGACGGCTGGACAGTTTGAGACAGGCGGCCTGGTACCTTCTCACAAGCTTTCACAACGTAACCATGTTGTAGACTCTTCCTGCGGACATCCTGTCAAACACAAACATACACACACAGTCAGAGAGGAGAAGAGGAGAAGAGGAGAGGAAAGGTCAATCCCTCCTGCCCTGCCCGCCCCCCACCTTCCAGAGAGGATAGAGAGAGACAGAGAGAGAGAGAGGAGGCTCCCTGTGGTGCGGTTTTCATTATTAGCAGTTTCAAGTTTCAGATCCTATAATGCAGTATAGACTTAACGCCCGTCTCACCACCGGCTGTGTTATTTCAATGCTGTGTTTCAATGTGTCTTTCAACGTTTTCGACGTGTTTCAATCACTGCAGCAGGAAGAGGCAGAGCCAGTGAAAAGAAAAGCCCAGTTGAGAAAAGTTCAATTTACTAACTTACGCAAAGCGCTTCACAATGTGCATCCTACTCACACACACTCACACTCACACTCACACTCACACTCACACACACACACACACGCACCAACCTGCTAATCGGGAGCACACTCGACACCACCGAAACCGACTACTCTGTATTGGAAGTAGGAACTTCATGGCCTATTTCATATACTCACACATGTATAAATAGTACTACAAAACAAGCTGCCGGAGACGAGCACAATGTCTGCTTTGTACTTCTCCTCCCTGTCTGTAGCTCACAGACGGGGAGGAGAAGTACAAAGCAGCTACAGTGCTGCAGGTCCAGCTGCTGGTTTGATCTCACTGGACCATAAATGGTTTATTTACAGGACTTGTGAATGTCCACACACTGCAGAAATTAGCTCGCAGCATAGCAGTCATGTTGGACAGAAATTGGGACCACACTTTGACACCAATGGGAACGAAATGGGGTCAGTTGTTCAAATTCAAACACCGGACCTCCTGCAGTGATTTGAAAAACACAGAGGTAATAGAGCCCACGTGGCTGTCTGCCTACTTGCTCAGGGGAGAAATCGATATTTCTGTGCTTGTATGAGGACAGCAGCGTTTACATTAAGGAGGATTTTTGTGTTGCAATTCTTAACTTTAAACCCCCGTCCTAGGGATGTCCTGATCACGTTGTTTTGCTCCCGATCCGATTAGGTTCAATTGATTTTGAGACATACCGATCTTTCCCGATCTTTATATTTTTATATAACTTGCCATATAGCAAATAATATCAAAAATAACAATAGCAAATATCCTAATGTATGTCACTCTAGTGTAGTCTGTTGTGTTGCCTTTCAATTATTGAAAGGCAAAATGTGACTATACTTTTATTAGAATGACTGTCATTGTTTTGTTTTTTCTTTCCATGAAAGCATGGAATCATAGCAAAATAATGATGTATTGGTTGAATAGAGTGAATACAGTTCTACAGCTTAAAACTCTTAAAGAGTATCTCTCTCATTCAGAGAGAGTACTATACAGACACCTATGAAGTTAACTGAAGACAAGTTAAAACTCTTAAAGAGTATCTCTCTCATTCAGAGAGAGTACTATACAGACACCTATGAAGTTAACTGAAGACAAGTTAAAACTCTTAAAGAGTATCTCTCTCATTCAGAGAGAATACTACAGACACCTATGAAGTTAACTGAAGACAAGTTAAAACTCTTAAAGAGTATCTCTCTCATTCAGAGAGAGTACTATACAGACACCTATGAAGTTAACTGAAGACAAGTTAAAACTCTTAAAGAGTATCTCTCTCATTCAGAGAGAATACTACAGACACCTATGAAGTTAACTGAAGACAAGTTAAAACTCTTAAAGAGTATCTCTCTCATTCAGAGAGAGTACTATACAGACACCTATGAAGTTAACTGAAGACAAGTTAAAACTCTTACAGAGCATCTCTCTCATTCAGAGAGAGTACTATACAGACACCTATGAAGTTAACTGAAGACAAGTTAAAACTCTTACAGAGCATCTCTCTCATTCAGAGAGAGTACTATACAGACACCTATGAAGTTAACTGAAGACAAGTTAAAACTCTTACAGAGCATCTCTCTCATTCAGAGAGAATACTATACAGACACCTATGAAGTTAACTGAAGACAAGTTAAAACTCTTACAGAGCATCTCTCTCATTCAGAGAGAATACTACAGACACCTATGAAGTTAACTGAAGACAAGTTAAAACTCTTACAGAGCATCTCTCTCATTCAGAGAGAATACTATACAGACACCTATGAAGTTAACTGAAGACAAGTTAAAACTCTTACAGAGCATCTCTCTCATTCAGAGAGAATACTACAGACACCTATGAAGTTAACTGAAGACAAGTTAAAACTCTTACAGAGCATCTCTCTCATTCAGAGAGAATACTACAGACACCTATGAAGTTAACTGAAGACAAGTTAAAACTCTTACAGAGCATCTCTCTCATTCAGAGAGAATACTATACAGACACCTATGAAGTTAACTGAAGACAAGTTAAAACTCTTACAGAGCATCTCTCTCATTCAGAGAGAATACTACAGACACCTATGAAGTTAACTGAAGACAAGTTAAAACTCTTACAGAGCATCTCTCTCATTCAGAGAGAATACTACAGACACCTATGAAGTTAACTGAAGACAAGTTAAAACTCTTACAGAGCATCTCTCTCATTCAGAGAGAATACTACAGACACCTATGAAGTTAACTGAAGACAAGTTAAAACTCTTACAGAGCATCTCTCTCATTCAGAGAGTACTACAGACACCTATCCCATCATGCATAGCGGAGGTTGCCTTTCCTTTGTTTATCATAGGTGTTTTTCACGCCTCGAGTGTGACTCGTCTTTGTTTGATGATCTGATCTCTGACTGGGACCAGAAGGAAAACAACTAGCACAAACACAACAGTTTTTTTTACAAAATCTCATTGCTTCTACATCTTTCTTTGAGGTTTACGTACATTAGACAATTAAAAATAAGATATTTTCTCCCCCTATTCCCATCTTTTGAAAATCATGAGATCGGATCGGATCGGGACAACCCTACCCCGTCCCTATAACCCTAACCCCTAACCCTAACTCTGATCACACCCTGAATATCCAGCTACACTAATCCAAGACCATGGCCATGAAGTTCGACAACTTTGTTTTCATGCCTCACATTCACAGTCAGCACATGCCAGCTCAAATGACTCCACAATTTTACACAAGAATTGTATTATGCGAAGGATGATCGCTGCCTTCCTTACCGTTAATGCACTTGCATTAGTGCAAGTGCATGAGATGCAAAATACATCACTTCCTTTTTTTCCTCCTCACTTAACTTTCCCTAATTGCCTAGTTTTCCTAATTTCCTAAAAATTGCCTTCTCTCTAAACAATCTTTGACTTTCTTTGTCAACCAGGACAAACCTCAATTTGTGGCAATTTTTGGACCTCAGTAGTTCATACATATACGCACGCACGCACGCATGCATGCATGCACATTTCAAAGTAAAAAATATATAATAATTAAAGGTTAATTTATCCTTTTGTCACTAAGAGAGTACAAATGGAACCAAATGGAACCATCCAGTTATGTTTTTGCAACACTCTCGTACTGAGGATTTGAGCAGGGTCCCATGGCTGGATGCGGTTCACTCTCAGTGCATTCTAAAAGTGTGTTTATGAATTATTCACAGCGAGTTTCAGGCTGACTGCCTGCCTGTTCCCTGCCTGACCGCCCAATAAACACCAAACATACAATTCACTGACTTTCATACACTATTTAACCTCCATACATACATACAGATATATACATACAGTACATGCATACATATACATACATTACATGCATACATGCACCATCGCATGTGCTGTGTTGCTGCTGCTGCAGTCTGCAGAGCTGCCATGTGTTCTACACGGCAGACGCTAAAGTGTGCCACTCGGAACGGAAGGTTGGAAGGTTGCACTTGCCACTTTGGGACTGGAGAGTGGCCCGTTGGAACGTCTGGTCTAGCGGGTAAACCTGGGAGACTAGTGTCAACAGTCACTGCGTGTCTGCTGCATGTCTGCTGTGCATGGGGACTGAATGTGGGACTCAGTGGGAGGCTTCTTACGGTTCCCCGTCCAACAATAAAACTATCATTCATTCTTACATTAGACAGGGCAGAAATGTCAGAAACCTTTTATCTGCATAGAGGGTATATGCACATGCAGAAGGTGAGTGTCAAATCGAGTGGCAAAATTAATTGAAAATTAGTTTAACATAATTTAATACAATCAGATAGGACTTTTCTGTTTGTTTGTCACGTACATGGCCAGAAAGTAGTTTCTTTGCTACTCAGTACTGGCATTTCCGCATATCTTTCGGCACGTTTCGGGTATGATGATGTCACACACATACCCTCTATTCGAACTTGTTGTGATTGTTTCGTTAACGTATAATTGATCATGCCCTACAGAGGCACACAGAAGCATCAAAAAGTAATGTATCTCTTGCTGTTTTGGAATTTTAATCCTGAAAAGTAACTTTTACACCCCAGACAAATTATGGTCACTGTCAGGCAGAAAGTGTCTAACATAACTCAGTGACCTTGAACTGAAGGCTGCATAGCATAGCAGCCTGAAAATCTAGTTTATAAAACTCACAGAAAAAAAAACACTTTCAGTTAGCAAAACTAGGTTAAGGTATTTATTATTGATTTAATTTTTCTGCATGTCTCTAGTACTACGCCTCCTCCCCTCAGCCCCTCCCCCAAGCATGTTGCTCTCAGACGACACATTACACACACTGCAATGACAATAAGCTTTCAATCTGTTCAGTGTTTTTCTCTTTCGACAGGTATGTTCAGAGTAGAGTGCCATGTTTAGAAGTGAGCGCCTATAATGCACATCACACACACACACACACACACACACACACACACACACACACACACACACACACACACACACACACACACACGTGGCTGGATGGTAACCGCAAGTTTGCCAATTTGAACCCGGGCTCCCCCAGAGTTAGTGTCGAAGTGTCCTTGAGCAAGACACTGAACCCCTGATTGCTCCTGATGTGCTGGTTGGTGCCTTGCATGGTTTCCGCCGCCATCGGTGTATAAATGGGTGAATGTAATGCGCCTTGGATAAAGGCGCTATGTAAATGCACCATTTACCATTTGTTTACCATTTACTAAAGTATCAATACTGTAATATAGAAACATTCTGTTACAAGTCAAAGTCCGGTAATCAAAATGGACTTGAGTAAGAGTACAAGTCATTATGCAAAATGTCCCATTTCACAAGTTTTCAAATGTATAAACATCTTTGGAAAATAGCCGACCTTCAAGTTCACAATGTGTCGCATCGCAACACATATTGTAGCTTATATATCGTCCATTTTCAAATAGCCAAAGTATAAATAGGTCTGAAGTGGAGTAGTAGAAGTAAAAGTACTGAAAATGGGAAGTAAAAAATACCACTAAACACCGGCCACATTAATTTGGGAAAAATGTTTGAGAACCACTGGTTTCTTGGCAGTGAAACTTTCATGTATACTACTTAAATTAAAACTGCCAAATTCATGAGCTGCTTCTAAAGCTTTTGACCATTTCATCCACGTAATTAAAGTTATTGAAGTTACTTGTCATATTTTAGCTGTGCAAAATGTGTGCCTGCAAGGCCTAAAAGGCAATTAGAAAATAATTTGAATTTATATGTTTCGATGCTCAATGCCAAAAACACAATTACATCATGAATCATGTGTACACAGTGTGGTCAGGAGGGTGACAGCCCTATACCCAGAAAGGTAAAGGTGCCAACTGGAACCCCAACCGGTTCTCCACAGTTATGCCATAGATTAGAAGAACCACGTTTGCTTCCAGAAAGAACCTTTCAGACAAAATGTTTCTTTAAAGAAACATATGGTTGCAGAAAGAAGCCTTAAAGGTAGGGTTAAGGTTATTACACATTGGGAGCGACGTAAATAAACAACCTGAAAATGTCTAAGGACTACAGTATGTTATAGGCACAGGCGTGATTTGCATGTCAACACACGGGCCCCCGATGGACGGGCGCCACTTACCTCCTACCGTCAATGATGAGGCCTCCTCCAGTCACTGACTTGTAGAGAAATATTTGGCCAAAGTAACGTATAGAACCGTGCCAAATGGTCCAAATTACCCGACAAATAACCGATTTTCGCATACGAGGCCCACACATGCCCACGCACGTGCAGACTCCTTTCAGCAAAAAACCCCATGGCTGATAAAGCCTAGTTGGGCACTGGTTATAGGTTCTTGGTTAAAAGGTTAAAGCACTATATTTTCTGATATAGGAATCATTTGTTCAGTAACAGGAGTCTCTCGGTCTCGCCAGCACTATAATAAACAGAAAATACATATTCAGCCAATCAGGAGAGAGTAGCCATTTATCAGCTTCATATTTAGTGTTCGAGTTCCAATTTTGTCTGCTTATGTCTTTGTCATCACTTCCAATCCCACTGTCTGAGTCTTAGTGGTCTATCTATCATGCATGCATGCATGCGCGTGAGTGCGTGCGTGCGTGCGTGCGTGTACCTGTCTGTCTGTCTCTGGCTGGAACCACACTGCACTTTACCTTCCACTCTATTCTGTGAGTCTATTAGTGAAGGACTTCTGCCAACAGCCTTCCAGGAACCAGCAGCAACCTGTCTGTCTGTCTGTATGCCCTGATAGCAGACAGACAGGTACTGTATGCTGTCCTCTGAAGCTGATTATGAAACGCATCGTTACAGTCATTGATTGTGATTGGCTGAGCTGCGTGGTTGCATAATGCTCCATAAAACACACATAGTGTTCACATTAGTGACCTGTGACCAGTACTACTGACTCTATGAACACACATTGACCTGTGACCAGTACTACTGACTCTATGAACACAGTGACCTGTGACCAGTACTACTGACTCTATGAACACAGTGACCTGTGACCAGTAATACTGACTCTATGAACACAGTGACCTGTGACCAGTACTACTGACCCTATGAACACAGTGACCTGTGACCAGTACTACTGACTCTATGAACACAGTGACCTGTGACCAGTACTACTGACTCTATGAACACAGTGACCTGTGACCAGTACTACTGACTCTATGAACACAGTGACCTGTGACCAGTACTACTGACTCTATGAACACAGTGACCTGTGACCAGTACTACTGACTCTATGAACACACAGTGACCTGTGACCAGTACTACTGACTCTATGAACACAGTGACCTGTGACCAGTACTACTGACTCAATGAACACAGTGACCTGTGACCAGTACTACTGACTCTATGAACACAGTGACCTGTGACCAGTACTACTGACTATGAACACAGTGACCTGTGACCAGTACTACTGACTCTATGAACACAGTGACCTGTGACCAGTACTACTGACTCTATGAACACAGTGACCTGTGACCAGTTCTACTGACTCTATGAACACAGTGACCTGTGACCAGTACTACTGACTATGAACACAGTGACCTGTGACCAGTACTACTGACTCTATGAACACAGTGACCTGTGACCAGTTCTACTGACTCTATGAACACAGTGTTCACTCACAGTAACTTATAATTACTTTGCACGCACACTCCCTGGAGATCAAGGAAGAACCTTTTCTTTGTACAAATGTTCGGAATATATATATATATTTATATAATGGACTGGATGCTCTTGTAAAATGATACTGTTTATTGCTGATGTTGCAACTTGACACAGTTGACAGAGAAGCAAAAGTGAAACTAGGTTTTAATGCTATTTAAAGCACCTTGAAATGTCTTGTTGTATGACAGCTGCTGTCCTGTATTAAACCTATCTTGCTTCACATCAGACACAAAGAACTTTTATATTAAAAAACAAAGCGATTCTTAAACTTTTATTCGATTTGATTACTATGCATATAGGGACAAAGAACCGTTATGGGTCCATGTGGTTCCATTTGAACCCTCAGAGTTATACCTATCATTCAGATGAGGACCCCCCTTGTACTGGAAGGACCCCCTAGATGAGGACCCCCCTTGTACTGGAAGGACCCCTGGATGAGGACCCCCCTTGTACTGGAAGGACCCCCTGGGGGTCACTGGACCATCCAGAGAACCACCGTTCTAAAGGTTTGTGTTACTGTAGCATCTGAGGGCTCAGTCTAACCTGACGCTGCCAGATGGGGGCGGTATTGGGCATGTTCCCCAACACAGCTTCCATCTGGGATTTCTCAGGGAGTTCAGCTAACACCAATCCGTTCCGTACCGAACCAATCAGCGTGAGCTAAGGGCGGGATATGTGCGAAACCGGATGTGAAGCTATATAGACACGTCAATATGATTGGTTGTGTTTGCACGCCCACACGGTGATAGACAGACGGTCCCATCCAATCATCTACCAAGTATCTTAAAAAAAAAGGAACAGCCCCGTCATCGAATTTGCTCCAGAGATCCCAGATCCCAATAAGCTGTGAAACAAATTTGTGTAGCAAGCTTCTTGGTTAGGCTCAGTCACCATGGCAACAAGAGTAACATAATAACATCTTACAATATCCCCACTACAGTAGCTATACTGTACAGTATGTACCCTGAACACTTGAACAGAGACTCGTTTTTTCTTTTCTTTTTTTAAATAATTTTTATCCCATGATTTTGTAACCAATTTGTACAAAAATACGGCTGATCACACACTCCGCCAACCTGGGGAGAGCAACGGACTTGAACTCATGCGCTTCCTTCATGCATGAGTGTCCAGGTTGCTCCTTTACACCTGACAGGGGGGAGTTTCCCTGGTTGGACGTAGCGCGTGGAAGGAACACGTTTTTCCGACCAGTTCCTTTCCCCTCCCCTCAGGCGCCACGGCTGGCCAGGGGGAGGCAGTTTAGAGACCGGGATTACTGCATGTTTTTTGTGAGGGTACCTACCCAAGAGGAGACAGGGAGAGCATGTGAGGGTAGTGGGTACCTACCCTAGGGGACACAGGGAGAACATGCAAACTCCACACAGAAAGGCCCTTTCGCCAACCCCGCCTCGGGTATGGGCACTGATGACGCGGAGGAGAGGACACGCCCCCAGCACCCACAGCGTCCCGAGCGGGAATCGAACCCAGGACCTTCTAGCTGTGAGTCGACAGCACTACCAACTGTGCCACCGTGACCCTGACAGACTCGGTTTCAAAGGGAAATACAGTTTACTCCCTGCATCAGCAATACCTCAAATCAATATGAATCCTAGGTGGGGATGTATTATTATCAATATCATTCTATCTGTGGACATGAATCAATAGCAATATCAGTTTGTATGAATATCGGTACCAATCAAGCAGTGGAAAAAATAACATCTTGTGGATATATCTAAACTTCAATCGATATAGTATTACTGTTGTGGGTGACATATACGTTTATACAGGGACACATGAGTCGCGTGCCAACGCTGTAGCCAGTCATTCATATCTCAGCTGATCATTACGTCACACATTCATACTCCAATCAGAATTCACGCTTATATAGCGGCCCCTTTAAATACGGCTTGCATTCACCTCACCCCTGCTCGTCTTGCTGCCAAGTCGCTTAGCGCCTCCTCCACCCCAGCCTCCACCTTTTGATCAGAGCTTGGCATATAGGCTAAAACACTATATTATGTATCCCTATGGGGCTTTGCTATCGCTCCCTGATGTTGCTTATACAGCATTTTTTTTTAAATCAAAGAACGACTGACATAGAAACATAGCTTTTTCAGAAAACTGTCAGGATGTATAGAAGACATTTTTAGAATCTGATCTCAGGTCTTAATTAATAGCAAGGACAATGTAATTATAACATAGAGTAAATATGAAAATAGCAGAAACAATATTAGACTTGTGAAAATATGATGGAAAAAGTTAGGCTGTGTGCCCACCAAAGTGACTGACCGGGCTATGCAGGGACAGACTGTGGCAAGTCATGAAATATCAAATTTAATAAATTGACACTGTGGGTCGGGAGCGTCGTGTTTAATCCATTAGCAGTGACAACATGAAGGACATAATGATTACACAGCAGGCTACTTGTTTAATTATTTACTTGTATGTCAATTAATCATCACATCAACTCATTCCCATTACGGATATCTGTCTCTCTATATCTTATCTATATCTCCCACTCAGTTTTCCTGCTGTCTGTCTCTCCTACACTGTCTCCCTCTCAGCTTCCCTACTGTCTGTCTCTCCTACACTGTCTCCCTCTCAGCTTTCCTGCCGTTTGTCTGTGCTACACTGTCCTCAGCTGTACTGTCTCCCTCTCCTACACTGTCTCCCTCTCAGCTGTACTGTCTGTCTCTCCTACAATGTCTCCCTCTCAGCTGTACTGTCTGTCTCTCCTACAATGTCTCACTCTCAGTTCGACTGTCTGTCTCTCAATTAAGCCTAAATTTGGCAAGACAGAGAAGGAGGGTTCATTATTTGCAGATGCCTGCCAAACAAGCTAGTATTGATCAAACAGGACAGAAGCTGATACAACACTGCAAGAAACACTAAAAACACAAATACATGGGGCTATACCGTTCCTCTTCAAGCCCAGATTTGAACCCATGCAGAACTCCAACACAATTGCTGACTTTTTACCACTGAACTAATAGAGCCTGACTTTTTTTTTGATTGATTGAAATATGTATTTACAGTTTGCAGAATTACATTACATTTCAAGCACAAACTCAATACAAAGACTGTTAACCCATTTAGGCCTAAGGCCGATTCTAAAAACGCCTCTAAATCCTCACCTAAGGTTTCTGAAAAACTTCAAATATTTATATAGCAGCATCAAAAAATTTACATTTTTGAATACTGTACATACTGTACAGAACCCAAATATGGGTGCCCGGCCTGAGGGGGTAAGATACCAATATGGGTTCCCGCCCAGAATGGGTTAACTGTGAGTGGACGACCCAATTAAGCATTACACTTGTTTACAAGAGGGTCCACCATGTTCAATTCATCAAAACATTTAGAGACGTACAGAGCACACGCTTAACACAGCCAGTGCATGGTGTGTTTTCATTGTGTTGCTTGGTGTGTGTGTGTGTGTGTGTGTGTGTGTGTGTGTGTGTGTGTGTGTGTGTGTGTCAATCACATTGGAAATGCCTTGTTGAAATGTGGTACACAAATAAAATAATTGCCTTCCTTAAATGTATGTTTCATGTTTGATGACTTTTTATTCTTATGTCATGTCTATGAATTGATTGCATAGGGCCTAAATGGAAACAAGACCGCAAGTAGTTTTTTGGTGCCATCCCTTTTATATTTGTTTGACTGTACTCAGTCAGTCAGTCCGTCAATCAATCAAACTCTTTCACACTATGCGATTGCAGTGGTATATAAATCTTTGTGGAGAGCCTGGCCTGGTCTGGTCATAATGCAGGATCAATCATCGTTTTCTGTTCTCCGTGACATTGCGAGATCGGGGAAGCAGCCGTCAGAAATACATGTGCATCATAGTGCATTATGAATATCATAGAATCATTCAAAAGGGCACGGCTGCTACTGAATTATTTATGTATGTTGTGCTCCATACTAACTGTATACTTCCATCATCAATCAACCAGTAGTGCTGTAATGTACATGTACTCCCTCCAGATCCCCCTACACACTGCCCCCATAGCTCCCCTACACACTGCCCCCATAGCTCCCCTACACACTGCCCCCATAGCTCCCCTACACACTGCCCCCAGCTCCCCTACACACTGCCCCCCCATAGCTCCCCTACACACTGCCCCCATAGCTCCCCTACACACTGCCCCCATAGCTCCCCTACACACTGCCCCCATAGCTCCCCTACACACTGCCCCCATAGCTCCCCTACACACTGCCCCCCCATAGCTCCCCTACACACTGCCCCCATAGCTCCCCTACACACTGCCCCCATAGCTCCCCTACACACTGCCCCCATAGCTCCCCTACACACTGCCCCCATAGCTCCCCTACACACTGCCCCCAGCTCCCCTACACACTGCCCCCATAGCTCCCCTACACACTGCCCCCATAGCTCCCCTACACACTGCCCCCATAGCTCCCCTACACACTTCCCCCATAGCTCCCCTACACACTGCCCCCATAGCTCCCCTACACACTGCCCCCATAGCTCCCTATACACACTCCCCCCAGCTCCCCTACACACTTCCCCCCATAGCTCCCCTACACACTGCCCCCATAGCTCCCCTACACACTGCCCCCATAGCTCCCCCTACACACTGCCCCCCCAGCTCCCCTACACACTGCCCCCATAGCTCCCCTACACACTGCCCCCCCAGCTCCCCTACACACTGCCCCCATAGCTCCCCCTACACACTTCCCCCATAGCTCCCCTACACACTGCCCCCATAGCTCCCCTACACACTGCCCCCATAGCTCCCGTACACACTGCCCCCATAGCTCCCCTACACACTGCCCCCATAGCTCCCCTGTATACACACTGCCCCCATAGCTCCCCTACACACTGCCCCCATAGCTCCCCTACACACTGCCCCCATAGCTCCCCTACACACTGCCCCCATAGCTCCCAGTGTTTGAGTAGACTACAAAAGGTATTTGGGTACAATAAAAAAGAGGATTGTGCGAAGTGGACTATACTAGAATAGCCTACACTTTTCAGAGTTAAAAACACTAATGGTTTTAAAGTGCATTATGGCGTACACTGAGGTGAGAGAGAGAGGACAGAACTTATTTTAGGCATTTAACATATTATGTTTTAATCCATAAAGTCCATCATGAATCAAAATCATTATCAAAGCGAGTGGCTGTAACGTATGATCAGTCAAAGACACAGACTGATATGGATAATAATAATGGTATCAAAATGTAAAATAATGTATAATGCATAATGTATCTACCAAAAGTAGACATATTTCTTGCAGCTTCTGTACCTTTCCCCACCACTGGTGAGTATAAACATTTTAGTGTTATAATGCCGAGAATAGCATCGTGTCCAAGAAGATAAAGGAGATTATAAACATTTAACAAGTGTTATAATGCTGAGAACAGAATCGTGTTCACGAAGATAAGGGATGGTTGCAGCCCTTAGATGCATGTGATCTGGGAAACTAATCCTATTCACTTGGTTTCACATTTCCTTTCAAATAGAAAGCTAAACAGTCTGTCTCTGGGGCAGATCTAACCCTGAACGATGTTAGTGTTAGTGTGTGTGTCGGTGTGTGTGTCGGTGTGTGGTCATGTGTGTGTCGGTGTGTGTGTCCATGTGTGTGTGTGTCGGTGTGTGGTCGTGTGTCTGTGTGTGTGTGCATGCTATAGGTAGTTTAGTTTATAATAGAGCTAACAAGCACTTAACTGCACACACACACAATGAACAGAGAGAGAGGGAAAGGCACAGAACAGAAGGCAGACATGGCACGGTTATAACATACAGTAATTATGTACACGTCACAAATATGTACCACACACACACACACACACAC
>NC_137866.1:5379029-5416529 GCF_963924005.1 Protomyctophum bolini
CGATCGGTGGCCCTTCTCTCACAGAATTATAATGTATCAGAATGCAGTACACCAACAAAATCTCACAGCTCACCACGTGTCGCGTTGCAACAAGTTGTTTACTGTATGTTCCCACCAGAATATAGAAGCTTGGCTTCAACGTAAGTATACTTTATAATCAGAGACAGATTATCCTTATAATATTTATTGCATGCGTCAAGTTGCACAAGCACCACTGAGATCGGAGATCTGTTTCCCTCTCCATTTCCTCTCCCTTGGTGTTACAAAACATTGTTTACATACTGTATGCAATACAGACAGTGTTTAATTCCCTGGCAGAGACACAATATTACAAGATAAGATAATGTTTAGAACATGTCGTAGTGAATACGAAGTAATTTAGAGACGAGACGAGTTTTGACAGGGATCCATTATCGTTTGGCAAAGTGCCGTTCGCTATATAATAATATCACGCAGGATTTACGCACTGCTTTAGCTCCGTTGTTCAATGCCATGTTTTTAAACTGTATTTTCTGTACGTTTGAAACGAGGATAGACTTGTGGGTTGTGTTGTGTTGTATAAACTCGGCATGTAAACAGCCGACTTATAATGGTGTCGGAATTCCCTAAAAAGGCTTAACCCATTCTGAACGGGAACCCATTTTGGTATTAGCATCATGTTATGCTTTAGCTATTGAAAAATAGCAGATCTACAAGCTCATAGCGCGCCACCGAGTGGCGCACTACGAGCTTGTAGGTCTGCTATTTTTGAAAAATCGAAGAACGACTGACATTTTTAGAATCTGATCTCAGGTCAGATTGGGTTAATCAGACCAGTGTGTGTCCAGTGGAAACCTCGTATGAATCTGATCTCAGGTCAGAATGGGTTAAAGAGAGAGAGAAGGTGGCAGAGAGGAAGGGAGGGAGAGAGAGGTTCATGTTCATGTTCCATGTGTACACTGAGAGCAGGAACCAAATGGTTTGATTGATGGCTTTAATTAACTGATTGCCAAATCAGTTAATTAAAGCACACAAAATCAATCCATGCCTGGACCTATATCCATACTATAGCATCACTGAGTGATGATGTCATATAGGTTTTATATGATCATGATGATGTCAAAGGTTTTTATACACATCATGATGATGTCACAGGCTTTGAAGTGGTGTATTGTAACCAGTAGGGTGTGCTAGTTGAGAATGGATCGTTTATTTATCAAAAGAGCTCAGCAGCAGCGATGAAGCGGCTCACAGTATGCTGCGCTTAAAGAGCTTCATATGAAGCGGCTCACAGTATGCTGCGCTTAAAGAGCTTCATATTCTCATTCGCGTCGTGGTCGGGCCCGGTCGGCGATAGCGGCATGGACGCCACCGCGGGCAGACTAGGGACCATGACGGACGAGCGGTTGCGAGATGCGATGGTCGCAGCGGGACTCAAATGCGGCCCGATAACCTCAAGCACGCGAGGCACCTACGAGAAGATGCTGGCCCGAGCGCTGATGCAGAGAGACGGACCTGAGAGGGGAGACAGCCCGGACGATGAAGAACATTCAGCAGGACTGTTAGAGGAGGCTTGTGACGCAACACTGAATATAAACCAGTCAGGGACTGAGGCTGAGGGAGGGGAGAGCGTCACAGTGATGTGTACAGATGGAGAGAAGCCGACAGAACCAACGTTGGTCTTTTATGGCGTTTGCCCTCAGAGGCAGCAGGAGGAGGATGCTTCAGCGCACGAGGAAAAGATTCACGTCTTTGTGGATCAGAAGACGGCCCTTAAAGTCATGGCCGCAATGAAAGGGGCTCGGCTCAAAGCCTTCCCGACGCGCCAGGGAGCCGAGGCGTTTTCCAAAGGGACGAGCGGGCGCGCCCCGGAACGAGGAGCGTCACAGAACGTCAGCGTGGAGAAGAAGGCCAACGAGTTCCCCAGCCCCCGAATACAGGACCTCACGAGCAAGCTGAGGAGAGCCGTGGAGAAGGGTGACCAGAAAGCTGTGGTGGAGCTGCTGTGGGAGAACCCCCGCTACCTGATAGGATCCGGAGACAACCCCACCGTTGTGCAGCTAGGCTGTCGCTACAACGTCATCCATGTGGCGGCCAGAGACGACCGGCCGGGGGTTGTCGGCGTGCTCCTGGACACACTGGACAACCCGGCGTTCATGAGACGCATGTACCCCGGTGACCAGGAAGACGTTCTTCAGCAACGCATTCGCTACGTCGTGGACCTGTACCTCAACACGCCAGACGCGACCAACAACGACACGCCGCTTCACCTCGCCTGCAAGTTCGGGTGCCCAGAAGTGGTGGGCCTGCTGTGTGCCCATCCCGCCACACACACGCAGCCGAGGAACAAGTACGGCCAACGGCCCTGTGACGTGATCTGTGAGAGGAGAAACCACACGGCGGAGATAAGGGACCGGATTAAGGAACACCTTGAAGACAGGTGTTATCTGCACCTGCTGAGAGCCACGGACAACACTGTCCAGCCTGTGATTACGTTGACATGTTCACCAAGAAGCCGACTAAAGCAGGGTGTCCATCTAATCGATCGCAGCCTGGCACTGAGAGCGTATGTGGGACCTCTTTCTCCTTCGAAGGCAGAGGAGTTCTATAAACTATGGAAGAATCCACCGCGGAACCAGGCAGAGAAGCCAGTGAAGGATTTCCATGCGGTCCTCAGAACCGACCCAGACCGGGGAATGGAGCACGTGGGGCGGGAGATGGCACACGAGATGGGCCACCGCTGGGCAGAGTACTGGCACTTCCTGGACTGTTTTGTCGACCTGTCGACCGAGGAAGGACTGGACAGGCTGGAGGGCTACCTGGAGGAGAAGGAAAGGAGCCAGAACACCAGGGACGTTGATCTGATACCCGTTTCAACAACCGCCAAAGGACATTCATCACCTTCCACCACAGACGGCTCTGTGCCTCCAGGATGTGATCTGCTGCAACAGCTCGAGAATCTCTCGATCTCACCGGACGACCAAGAGGAGGCAGACGGTGCCGAAGACAACCTGGCTACATCTGGTCCTTTTGGCAGGGAAAGACAAGTAGTTCCATCATCCTCCACGACAGACGGTGCTGCGTCTCTAGCATGTGTTCTGCTACACAAGTTTGAGAAGCTCTCAATCTCACTGGACGATCGAGAGGAGGCAGACGGTGACGAAGACAACATGGCTACTACATCTGATCCTGCCCGCAGTGAAGGAGAAGTGGATCTGGAAGACCGTCGGTTTTCCAGATCCAGACCCTCTTCTCTCGCACTCCCAAGATCACGGGAACGTGATCCTGGGAGTGCGAGAGAAGATGGTCTGGACTTGACATCCGGCCTCCAGGGGGCAGCGTGGGGGACAAGGAGCAGCGACGAACAACAGAAAAAGTCAAAGGATGATGACGACGCATCGAGCACCTCTTCAGAGGAGTATTTGACTGCCGGCGAGGATTGGCGCGGAGAGCGCAAGAGAGAAGACAGCGGCTTGCTTCCTTCTCGCCTGCCTACAGAAGGTGCCGGTGAGCGCAGCACATCTTCGGCCCCGGGACCCAAAGCCAAGGTGTTGTTCGTGGAAGGAGGGGATTTCCCCACCAGGCTGGACCACCACGTTCTGTACGCTGTGGATGATGTTCAGGTGAGCACTGAGAGACACCCGCTGGTCAGCAGGTGGAGGAACGCCGTCCGGAAGTATCCGTCCACACAAAGACGTAGCTGGACCTACTGTAGGGGGGGTGTCACCAAAGCCCAGAGTTTCACTATGGAAAGTGATCAATTTGATCCATTACTGAAGACAAAGTCTGATCAAATTGATCACTTTCCATAGTGAAGCTATGGATCGCTATTTCGTAGATTATTTTGGAGATTTTGTAGATTCTTTGGAATGAAAAATATAAAAACATAACTGACTTAAATATAGCTGCAAGCAGTGATAATACAGGGTCAAGCAATAAAGACTTAGATTAAGAGTTATTCACGTTTTAAGATTTTTGATCCCATCCATTAAAATGGAGCCGGACCACTTTGGATGACGGACTAGCCGGGAATGACATTGAATGTTGCCCAATGGAGGCTCCCAGCCTGTAGACTGGTGCGCTCTGTTATGAAACGATTAATGTCTTTTGATTAATCTCCGTCCTGGGCGTAATTATTTAATAGGACAGAATGTTAATAATGGTGCCAAACAGAGAAACGTCTAACCTTCACACTGACTCATCCAACTAATTTACAGATTAAATTGTCGCAAGACAACAAATGATGCTGTTCATTGGACAATAAACAAAGATCAATCACACAGTTGCGATGATGTTGCAACCTCGTTGCATGATTACGTAAAAACAAAAAAGTAGAAAGCTAAGGATGTTACACAATCTATTTGGACATTTGGCAAAACAAATAGTTCAAGATGCGTTAGCCGGAAATATGTCATGACATCAATGACTATGACATCAATCATCCATGCATATTTTGGCATTAGAATGCATAGATGATATACAAAAAGAAATCACACCCGTGTGAAGTGAGTGGTGCAACTCCAAGCTCAGAAAATAATGCAGACCAAGTACTGAGCCAAAGGTCAAGTTTACAGTAACACTAGTTTAAGTTGTAACACTAGCATGACCGAGAGGCCATTTTTTTAGATTTCTAAGTTGATTATCTTTGAGCCCATGAAGCTTTCAGAAGGTTCCCCTTCCTTCCATGACTATCATCATCCATCATCATTCCATATAGTCTCAGACATTCTTTTACTACTACTGTCGCTTTTTTCTTCAGTCATGCTACATACAGGACTGAACATGCACATATACACAGTTGGTGCCCATGCTTCATCTCTCTCTCAGCTAAGGGGTCCTTGGCCTGAAAAACACTGAAGACTGCTACTCTAAAGAGTTCTATCCTGAAAAACACTGACGACTGCTACTCTAAACTAAAGAGTTCTACCCAGTGGCTTTTAGAGCCAAACACAAGAACAGAAAATGATATAGAGGAGAGAAAAAACAGGAAGACCACACACACACGTCACACACACACACACACACACACACACACACACACACACACACACACACACACACACACACACACACACACACACACACACACACACACACACACACACACACACACACACACACACACACACACACACACACACACACACACACACACACACACACACACACACTCTGTAGGAGAGCAGAGAGAGAGAGACTCTCTGTCATATATAATTTTCAAAGGCCCCATTTACACTGACAGCCAATCAGATCTGTGCCACATCAACATTGAAATCCCATTTGTTGTGACTTGAGCCTCATTCATTCAGAGGTGGTTTCAAATCTGATCGGAGGCAATCTGTCTCAGTCTGAACGCAACAACCTGATCTAAATCAGATTCCATGTGACTTCACTGACTTTTACTGTACTGTACTTTTACCATTTTTCAATAGCTACAGTATAACATAATGCTTAGTTAAAACACCAAAAGGGGTTCCCACCCAGAATGGGTTTTAAACAAATCAGATTCCAATCTGGATGTGGCACATGCAGATCTGATTCAGGCTGGATTTGGCTGCCAGTCTGAACACATCAGATCAGATGTGTGAACGGTCGGGGCCAAAAGATCAGAGTTGAGAAATAAATCAGATTTGACTGAATGTTACTGCAGTCTAAATGAGGCCTTTATAGGCAGAGTTTTGGAGTGACACATCGACAAACATCTGAGCGGAGGTTTGGCTCAGTGCACGTTGTGTATATCGCTTTAGAATCCACTTTATGTTGAACATCGTCCTATTACTCCTCACATCCTGTATATTTATTGCCTCCTCCTGGCTTTTTGATCCAGTAATTTTAGATGTTTGGACTGACTGCCCTTTGCCTTTTTGCTTTAGCCTTGCCGGTAGTTGGTAAATAAATACTTTTGACTTTATTTTTCCTCCAGAGTTTCGGTCTGCACCTGCAGGTCCAGGTAACACAACACCACGGTTCCATTTGTAAAAACAAACACAGAGGGAGGGGGGACGACGACAAATAGCCGACATTTCTCAAAGAGAAATACTTTAATTCAGTTGAACAGAAGCAGGGAAACAACTTAAATGACAGATAAACTGTGGGTTTCTGTCACAGAGATGACAGCTTTCTTTCTGAGGATCTTCAAATCAAGCTTTGTTATTGTCATAACAGCAGCCCACTCTCTCCTGTGTGTTGTGTGTGTGTGTGTGTGTGTGTGTGAGAGAGAGAGAGAGAGAGAGAGAGACACAGGGAGAGTAAGAGAGGGTTCGCTGCAGCGACTCAGACTCTATAATTTAACACTCATGTATCTTATATGAGAGAGAGAGAGAGAGAGAGAGAGAGAGAGAGAGAGAGAGAGAGTATCTTATATGAGAGAGAGACAGAGAGAGAGAGAGATGGATATGTTTAGTACTTGTGTGGACATTGACGTCTTAAGATGGTGATTACCATGAGTGTCTTTTGCTGTTGCCATTTTTAACCTTAAAACTAAAGCCAAAAATAGCATCGGCATACATGCTCACAATGCGTCGTGACTCGTGCTGCAACTGGTTCTGTGCTTGTAGACTGGCTATTTTTAGTGCACAACAACGGCACGCAATTAAGCATAAATGAAGCATAATGTCCATTCTCCAACCCTAGCCCCTAAACATGGCGTCTTCAACAGGGGGTCCATTCTCCAACCCTAGCCCCTAAACATGGCGTCTTCAACAGGGGGTCCGGCACGCGACATACCAAAGCCTACACAGGTTGTGCAGTCGACACGCTGTGATTGGCCAGTCGCTGTGATTGACAGCCTAAACCTAACCCTAACCCTAACCTTAACCTCAGTAAACTTAACTTGCCCGGGGGCGTGGTTATAAACACAACCAGTGTAGGACTAGGAATTAGTATGTAGCGTCCGGGATCCCTAGGACATGTAGTTTGGGCCGCACGCAGATCCCCTCATCTTGTGCCAGGGACCTCCATAACTAAAGATTTTAGTAAAACATGCTTTAAAAACATAGGATATATATATTATATATACATATATAGTGTGGCACAAAGTGATACTATACTCCAGTCCAAAGTATAAAATATGCGAACAAAAACAGCTAGTCAATATTACCAAAAATAAAAAGGTCCAATATTTATTTTTTGCAATTCCAGTGAACAAAAAAAGTTAAAACTTAGTTTGACCATTATGTCCATCCATGAAAAAAGGCTTGTCCAACTCCTGACTCCTCAGTCAGAACACAATGCTGTGGGACGGAGGAGATAAATCCATCGCACAGAGAACTGGGTGCAGCTGTATAAGGACACACAGTCTCTCCGCTCTGATCAGCAGATAAATCTGTCGTCGTTCATTGTCACTAAAGCAGTGCATGGTCCTCAAGCATACCGCTACATTATTTAGCTCAGGTTTCATCCAAGGCACCCCGGCCCTGAATAGTGAATACCACTGTTACTTTACTGCACCATATTACGGTATGTAAATATGTAAAAAATACAGAATGTCACAAGAAAAACTTGAGAGTTTATCGGTTTCCATCATAGAACAGATTAAAAATAACTTTATACCTAACGTTTAGCCACTTCCCTATTCTGGGTGGAACATTTGCCAAAACTATAGCCGATCCGCTGTGAGTTTGAAACACTCATTTTTGGCAAATAGATTTGGTCTAGATCAGTGATAGGTAGGAAGGTGCGAGACCATTAGAACTTCATAAACAAGTAAAATAAAAAAATAAAAAACAACCAGGAACGAATGTATAGAGGCTAAAACTGGAGTAATACGTTGAAGAAAACACTCACACTCCAATTCATAATGAATGGAGACGGTAATGCGAGCTATCCTCTCCTCCACACACGCACACGTACACACACACACACTGTCACACACTCACAGAAACACACACGCCTTCAGTGACAGCTTCTGTGAGTTTTAAGGTAATTTGTCTCAAGTCAACTACAATTAGGGTGAGATTAACCTTACCTGTGTGGTCTAATAGAGACAACTGACAGACAAGGAGACAATGGTGAATGAATGCTATAGCAGCGCCTTCACCAAAGCACCTCACAATGAATGAATGGTATAGCAGCGCCTTCACCAAAGCACCTCACAATGAATGAATGGTATAGCAGCGCCTTCACCAAAGCACCTCACAATGAATGAATGGTATAGCAGCGCCTTCACCAAAGCACCTCACAATGAATGAATGCTATAGCAGCGCCTTCACCAAAGCACCTCACAATGAATGAATGGTATAGCAGCGCCTTCACCAAAGCACCTCACATCCACAATTCACACACCGACAGCAGTGAAGACCATGCAAGGCACCAACCTGCTCCTCAGGAGCAGTTATTTTAGGGGTTCAGTGTTTTGCTCTAGGACACTTCGTTCGACATAGTAGTTGGGTATCGAACCGGGGAACCGACAGACAGATGGAGTGACGGGGTAAACTGATCCGAGTCTGTGAGACAAATAACTGCTGAAATGCAACACACACACACACACACACACACACACACACACTCCTATGTCCAGCTTTTAGTGTGTGTAAACAAAAACTTTGTCCCAACACGACAATGTCACAAACATTATGCCATTGACAATGAATAGACAATTTTGAGTGTTTTGTGTAAACACAAACATTGTGTAACACAAACGTTGAAGACGGAGGTGAGGATGCAAATTCCGATTGGCCGGAATCAGGTGATGTATGATGTGTACGATGATAAGAGCGCCCTTCACTTCACCCGTGTGATTTTATATTTGCTTTCCAACACTGGTAAGTGACAGTAAGTCCCACAGCCTATAGCATGATGTCCATGGATAGCTCCATGTACTTCAGTGGTTTTCAACCAGTGGTCAGGGGGTTCCTGGTGGTCTCCATGCAGATAAATGATAAGCAAATGGACCCTTAAGATATTTAACTCTAACTGAGTGAGTTAGATATTTTTTTAACATAGATCCATTACTTAATTTAAAAAAAAAAAAAAAAATGTCTACAGAGAATGTAGAATTTTTATTTCATTTAAATGGAAACTAACATGTCTGTTTATACCTCTCTCTCTCTCTCTCTCTCTCTCTCTCTCTCTCATCCCCAGTCTGTTTCTACCTCTCTCTCATCATTGTGGCAACCCTATGGTTTCCCATGGCAAAAATAGAATGCAATACATCACCCAACGCGCGCGCCGCGCGCGCGCACACACACACACACACACACACACACACACACACACACACACACACACGCACCACAGGGAAAACTGTGCAATGTGGTGTA
The DNA here is from genome assembly GCF_963924005.1 of Protomyctophum bolini. NCBI lineage: Eukaryota > Metazoa > Chordata > Actinopteri > Myctophiformes > Myctophidae > Protomyctophum > Protomyctophum bolini. The sequence continues at coordinate 5,388,269 of NC_137866.1, forward strand.
GAAGAGAGTGGCGACGATTGCGCAATTAAGTGCTTCCCAAACTTTGGTACAAACTAACATGTAAGGTTCTGGTTCTTACCCTTTCAAAGTGCACCACCAATGATCTTCTCCTTTGGGCATCGTCACTAAATGTCCATTGTCCAAAACTCAGTGTCGTTCAGCCACGCCCACGCCTCTGGAGGTGCCAGGTGGTCTTCTACAGGGGACAGTAGTGAGGTCTCCCCACCACCGCACCAATAGTCTGGGACAGGTGAGGTCTGCTCCTGCAAGCCCCCACTAGCCTGGCTAGCTCCGCACCACCGCACGCACCAATAGTCTGTTCAGCTGCGACTACAGTGATACTATTTATTTAGCACTAACTTCAATTCTACTAAAACGGCTAATGTTTGCTATCCAGGAGCTGAACGGCAGCTCTGTGACGTGCATGCAGGACATTGGAGTCATGATTGGAGTGAACAGGGGTGGGTGGGAGTGGTAGAGGGAGTGTGCATCTACCCAGTCCAGCTGCAGAGTGATTGGTAGACGGTCACACCTGTAACCCATCAGGCGATCAGCAGCAGCAATCACTCACTCACTCACTCATACTCACTCATCCTGATGTTTTGACATAGATTTTGTCAAATAAACAATAATAATAATAAAGAAAAAAGGAAAGAAAGAAAGGAGGGAAGCATTAAATCAATTGAAAAACATATATTTGATTGATTTATATATCATTATTAAACTTCAATATATGAAAAGAACATTTCACTTGATATTCATACAATTTACAATTTACCGTATACAACTTTTCAATGTTGTGAGCTTGCAGATCGGCTACTTTTCCAAATTGTTAAAACATCTGCTACACAATGCTTATACCGTTGTCCAGTCTTTGGATATGAATAATCAACTGACTGAGAGAAAACGCTATTGTTACTGCTACTGAATTAGTTACATTTTCACTAGAAACAAACAGACTGTATCATACTGTATATGAGTGACTGACTGTCACAAACGATACAGAGACACCTCCCTGACAATAACGCTGAGACGGCTTGTTTATTTTTGGACCACAACGCTTATATGAAACGATTTTAAGATGACCCCGTGTTATGTTATTCTCCATAGAGAAATGACTTCCGTGAACCAGCTGGGGAATCGAGTGAACGAGCGAGTGACGTCAGGACTTCGGCGCTTTATTGTGATGTCAGAACAGGCCAGCTGTATACAGTATTATGGAGATCTAGGGGTGATGTGGATTTGGGCCCTTCATGTCTGGACAACCGGCGACCGACAGACTTGACACCGGGGACTGCACTCCCTGTGGTGGTGTGGAATGCATCTGTCAAATTTAAAGTCGGTGGGGCGAACGATTTTCGAGTTACGTGGATTACAGGCATACCAGTACGTAAAAACACACACGTCGTACAGAGACGATGTGAACTCGAGTGACGCTGCAGGCATCAACGTCAGCGAGTGATGCATTCAGTTTCTGAACTCTGACCATAACAAGGGGAACAACCGTGGACCACAGACATCAAACGAGACAGAGGTCCTAACCTCCTCTTCTCCCCTTTCATCTCTCCTCCTCTTCTTTCCTCTCCCCTCGTTTTCACCTCTCCTTCTCTTCTTACTCCTTTAACCCCTCCCTCCTTTTAAGGGTCTGCATAACGCTGCATGTCGTCTCCCCTCCCGTCTCACTTGGCCCTGTCCCTTCGTCGTTCTGTCCCGTCATCTCTGACGCCTCTCCTCTCCTCTCGTTTCATCTCATCTCATCTTTTCTTCCGTCCTCCCATCAAAGTCACACCAAGGTCATGTCCTCCTCCTGTTCTCCTTTCATGTCATGATTTCCTTTCCAGCTCTTAGTGGCTACAGAGAGAATATTCAGAGTGGACAACATGCGGTATAAATTGGGCTCATTAGGTGAAAAGCTTAGCGCCATAACACATTTTATTTCATCTTATAACGCCATACAACTAGCCTGATACTCAGCCTGCATTTTCATTTCATTTCACTTCATCGCCAGAACATTTTTCTGTGGCTAGAACATATTTTTTTGTGGCTAGCGATTCAGGGCTTGGAGTCAGGCAACCATGCAACTTTTTTTTTGTAACAACATATTATTTATCTCCTTACAAGATGACTTAATAAATCAAATCCATGCAGCGTAAGCGATAGTTCATTGAGACACAGAAAGCAGAAGTTTATAGTTCATTCCTCATTCATTCCCTTTATATTCATTCTGCTTCTTTAAATCTCTCCAGGTCATTCCCATAGTGCAAAAAGGCGGCCTTCTTAGGCAGCCTCAGCTCACTACTCATTCTTCATGCTGAGCTGTCAAAGCAGCTCGTTCAACGTCTGTGTCTGTTGTCTTCATGTTAAAAGATGAAATATGCTTCACCTAAAACAATATGTTTATCAAGTTATAATAATGTTTCACGTTATGAGATATCAATGAAGTGAAGCATTTTACGTTTTATGAAATAGTATATTTTAAATCAGATAATGTTGTATAAAATGAAAATATGTTGTTATAACATGAGAAATATGTTGTTAAAACAATAAAATGTATGTCATAAAGTTAGTAATCAGTTTTATTTCTCTACCATGGCATGGTAGCAACGTAGTTTATTTGTCTTGCGTCCTGATTTTCACTTTTGATACATTTTCACAACTTCTCTCAATCTTCTCTTCAGACAGACAGACCCCTCGTTGACTAATACAATAATATAATATAAGTTTAAAAAGTGCCCACTTCAACATAGTTAATTAACCCCGGGTTGAGCCAATCAGCCGTTATCTCGTTAAAACAGAACTCGTTAGGAGGCCACAGTCACCTGAGTGACGGGTCACTTCCTGTGGGATAGAAAGTAGTGGACAGCTAATTAGACTGTGATTAAAGTGGAGACAGTCTTCCCGATTCTCTCTCTCACACACACACACACACACACACACACACACACACACACACGCGCACGCACACGCACACAATGTCCGTTTCTCATATAGTATTTGTTAAATAACTCTCCGTATTAATTGTACTATACCTGTGACAGCATTTTGATTCAGTTTTAATCATAGTCTTTTGAATGAAATTCCATTTCGTTTTAGTCACATTTTAGTCATCTGAAATGTGTTATTGTTAGTCTAGTTTTAGTCACCATATAGCTTAGTTTAGTTAGTAGTATAGTTAAATAGTAGTTAATAGTTTTCTCCTCAGTGAAAATACTTTTTGTCATAGTTTTAGTCGACAAAATCAACACTATTCTCTGGCCTTCCTGTGTCCGGCCTCCGGGGGGGGTGTGCCCGGAGTGTGGTGCAGCCCTGTGAGTCCATTGCTAATCCTCACAGTCAACGCCTCACAGTAATTTAATGCAAATAGATTTGGTCTAGAAGGAAATACTAGCCTCGTCTGGAGCCCTGGATGACTCGGGTCAACTAGCCTCGTATGGAGCCCTGGAGGACTCGGGTCAACTAGCCTCGTATGGAGCCCTGGAGGACTCGGGTCAACTAGCCTCGTATGGAGCCCTGGAGGACTCGGGTCAACTAGCCTCGTATGGAGCCCTGGAATAACCCTAACCCTAACCCTAAAAGTGCTTTCCATTCAAAATAACATCATAAAAACCTCATAAAATACAAAATAGTCAATTTACACGTGTATAGAGTTTGAGGGAGGGGGAAGAGAGCTACAGACCTCGCATGGATGAGACTGCAGGCTGGAGCAAAAGCTGACCTGCGTGACCAAAGTAAAGTGATTTAACGCATGCACCTTAAGTCAGGTGTATTAGTAGTAGTAGTAGTATTAACTTGAAGCAGTGCAGGATTAGAACGATGTCTGTACATTAGTGGACAAATGTCTCAACACAATGTGCTATTTATGAGCTTCATTTATGGATGAGCTGCTCCCTCATTGGACATGCATGGACGGATGGCTGAGCAGGACCTCTCCATCCCTGGCTTCAGGTCGGACGGCCCTTTAAACAACCACAATGCTCCAGGGCACTGGTGGTGGTTCCCAAATGTTTTAGCTAAAGACACAACAAAGTAGAAGTTACGGTACCCAAACTTGTGAAATAAAGCAGATCTAGAAGCTCGCTGTGGGTTGCATCCTGGCCTCCCTCCTCCTCCTCCGTCTGACTAGAAGTGAATCCTTCTGTGCGTTGTGTCGTCGTCGCCACTGAAAGGAACACATCTCAGCCTCAGTGCAACACCAGTGATGAGGTACAGCCTCTCACAGTTGCACAGAGGCTTATTTTAAAACCCTCCATGGAAGGTTATGCTGTAGCTTTTAGAGTACCTCCTCCTCACTGAAGTGGTCCACCCGCAGGTCGCCGTCTCTCCGGCCGTCTTCTGTCTCTCAGAAGTCACCACAAAGAGTCAGTGTGGTGACTTCTGGAGAGATCATTAGTGGTCTTCGTCTCAATTAACCTTCGTCCAGGATAAGGTCTCTGGATTGAGCCATGGTGTCCAATTTGTAGATGTCATTAGTGGCTTCAGCCAGTTCGGTTCTGTTCTAGGCTACTCAAAAGTCAAAATGGATATTCTTACAAGTTTTCCTCGTGACATACTGTATCTTAGCGGAAAGTTTCACATACTGTATACACGTATCCTATCGTAATATGGCATAAATGTAACGGTGCTATAAACTAACAATGTACAGTAATTCAGGGGTGCCGTTGATGGAAAAGTACGTTAGGGTGCCCTGAGCCAAGGTTTGAGAGCCCCCACCCACTAGCCACTGTTTCTCAAACACATTTATGTGTCGTCTGTTGTGGACACATTTTATGGGTCCCTTTAGTCTTTTGTTTCCCACATTTTGTTTAAAAAATATTTCAAAATATTTTCAAAAAATATTCCCAAAATAAATGTGGGGGAAAAATAATCATGAATTCAAAACAAATTCAATTATTTCTTCATTAATTTCATGAAGAAACCAAATAAATATCTAAGAAATAGAAGAAAAAATAAGAAAATAAATGTTTAAGAAGTTTTGAAAATAGCTGTGAGTATACGCACCTGACCACTATAGGACATGTGACATGTGACACAGGGACATGTGAGCACCTGGATGAGATTAGACCTACCCTAGGGGAGAACATGCTAACTCCACACAGAAAGGCCCTTTCTCCAATCCCACCTAGGGTTATGGGCACCGATGACACAGACTACACTTTGTGCATCTACACAGCATACACGTGATCAGAAATAATCACGCCGCCTGAATCGCAGGAGCCGTGTCCATATATTCCACTGACATTTTGCGAATTATTTGGTTGTGTATGTCACCTTTAGTGTGTATTTAATATTTTAATTTCTCACATCTAAAATATATATATACTGTATTCCATTCCAGAGACAGGGAAATCGTCAGACAATAGTTGTATTTGAGCTCATCGTAATTACAATAATAATAATAATAATCATACAGATTTGAAATCAGGACTTTGTCATAAATACAGTTGATTTTTCATACAGTTAGAAGTCATATCAGTGTCTATATACAGGATTAATCCATAAAGACAGAAACACAACACACCTCGTCATCTCAACCTCCTGGAGAGGTCATGATTAGAACCTCATATGAAGGTCCTCATCACAACCTAAACCGTGTTCCGTTCAGATCAGTGGTTCAAAGAAATATTGTTACTTTTCACAATAAACTATGAAGAAGAAAGACATTAGAAGACCAGCATGTGTTTGTAAAATGTTTACAAACACATTCGCCAGTTCGTTTTTTACTGAAACCAGCAAGTCACATTACTGTAGGTCTGATTCATGATGGCCACTAAAACCAGATCTAATCAGCAAATCATAGAACAAATAAAGGTTTAAAGGAAATATAAATAGTTAAACCATATATATATACTTCCATTGACCGGCATCCTCCACGGCTCTGTACTTGGTCTGCTCCTTTGTGTGCATCTTTGCCAAAAAATAACCGATCCACAAGCTATAAGATCTGCCGTTTTTTGCTGAGTTTTTGCCCCGTAATAGGGGCGCTAGATTTCATGTGGTTCAAACTGCCATCAGGGAATCAAACAACCCAGTAAGATGAACTAAGATGAACCCAGTAAGCTGGAGTTTCAGGTTACTAGAACATGAGGTCAGAGGTCATGCACAGGGCAGGTATGCCACAACTTGCCCCCAAAAACAGGCCATTAACTTATAGAACCAATATACATATAGAATATATCCAAAACGGTAAATAACGTAGTAAATTATACCATTAACGGAACGTGTTGTTTTCTTTTTAGCATATGAAATGGATTCAACTGTATATGTATTTATACTGGTTAAGTATCTCAGGACATAGACAGAGCCCAGTCAGCGGAAGCAACAGGAACACATGATGAAACGCAGGTGATAGGCAGGTTTCACTTTAGACAGTTAATCAGACCAGTGTGTGTCCAGTGGAAACCTCGTATGAATCTGATCTCAGGTCAGAATGGGTTAAGCAAAAGTAGAAATGTACAGTCAGTCAGCGCCAATAGGAGAGAGTATTCTGGTAAAGGCTTGTAATCCAGGACATAGCCAGGCTTGAACAGTTATTAAGATGACCGAGTTGCAGAAAGCAATAGGCTGATCTACAATCAGTTACAGACAGTTTATAGCGACAGCTGCCTAGTCCAGAACATAGCCAGACCCTGGCAAACAGACAGTGTTTACGTATAGCAGAGATACAAAACATCGTCTTCCAGCACGTAGCCACAGTTCTGACTATACAGCAGATCTCAGTTCATCGGCCTTGTGACCAGAATGTTGCTGGTTCTAATCCCCAGACCGGCTGGGGCCATCTGGATGGAACACGCAGTCTGCTGCCACTGTGCCTTTGAGCCAGAGAAGTAAAAGAGTGGCGACAATAGCGTTGACTCCCATTGTAAGTGGTCATTGTATCTCAATGGGATAGTTCCAATGTTTGGAACTATAGCCCATAGGAAGATCAAAGCGTGTCGCCACTCTCTTACTATTCCACTGGGCTTTGAGCAACACACCTTCCAGGGAAATACATCGATATGGTGATTATGAGAATACCGTACATACCATCTGTGATTTTGGATATCGTAATATGGCTTAATAAGGGCTTTCTTTTTGTGACCAAAAATGTGTTTTTTGACAACTTCTCTAAAACACAGAGAAGACACTGGCCTGCAGGCGCTGTACATGTATTAAAAATGAATTTATTTGTTTAAAAGTTGTTAAAATCCGCCGTTAGTTTTGGGGCTTAGTTTCAAATTGAATAAATTGTGGGAATCGCAGTTCTAACATCTAACGAGCATAGATGGACCAGCTGGTGTCGCCACACCAAAAAGACTACAAACATGAATATTAACGCAGTCTGTCTGGTCACAAGGACAACGAAAAGACATCTCGTATAGGCAGGTGGACCAGTACATAGCCAGGTCCAGTGACACACACACACACACACACACACACACACACACACACACACACACACACACACACACACACACACACAGAGAGAGTTCATTCCCTTGGGCCTGAGTTCCAAGACATAGCCAGGGGTCAGGTTCAGGAACAGCGCCACACACTGTAAGCTAAGCGGTGCAGTCCAGTTATAGTACATTCAGTAGTATATCTCTCCATCTCCATCCTGTAGTGTCCATTCCTTCTTTCTTTGATCCCTTTGGTGATGAAAAAGATGGAGGGATGTCTAACCGACGGATGTTCTTCCAGCGTTCATTGGACTTTCAGTGGCTGCAGACTTCCAGGCATTAATAAACGCTGGTCTGGGGTCATTGAAACGGAAGGAGATGGGATTGATGTTCCCAGTGTTAGTCTGATCCCAGACCAGCTGCACTGCCGCCTCCTCCACCACCGCCCTCTTTACTGAGACGGACTAATTCCTGAGACAACACCTCCAAGTCCTGCACACACAGAGAGAGAGAGAGAGAGAGAGAGAGAGAGAGAGAGTTAGCATGATGAAGACAAAATACACAGACTAACGCAGTCTACGCACACACTGTACACACATTAAGCATGTAAAAAAACAAAAACATTTAATGTTCCAGATTGATTATTGGTTATTTTTATTGGACATTAATTAACATTGACTGCCAGAGTTAAAACATCATCTATGGGTGCTTTCGCCAGCGAAGCAGAGCGTTTTCACTAACCTTTGAAAACTAAAAAAAAAGAAGTGGCCTTTAGTGTGGTCAACTTTTTGAGGGCACAATTATTTTAAGTCCCCGGTAATTCCCCCATAATTCTTTTATCTTAAAGGTTAAGGATGATTAAAACATGTATTTCAAGGCGAACATTGGTTCAGAACAGTGCTTCTCAAATAAATAATCACAGCTTTAAATGACAAAATATAAGTAGCTACTGTTATAATAATGAAATGGCCTAGGCTAATTCATATAGATTTAATTTGGGGGTCCTTGAAATTAAAATGGCTAAGGATCACTGGATTAAACTGTGAGTTAATTCACAGCCTACATTCATTTTTAAAAAAAATCTACAAAAAAATCTAAAAGTTTTAAAACTTGCAAGAAAAACTTGCGCGAGAAAAACTCACACTATTATCTTATTTCTTCTAATTTGCTTCTATTGTTTATACTGTGCAAATTGTTCAGCACCTTCTAACTTTGTTTCGAAAGGTGCTTTATAAATAACAATTACTTACTTACATAACTTTTGTGAGGGCTTGGTTTAGTGCTAAAGTAATATATTGAATAACATATAAATGTAGATTTTAAGGCTAGACTGGCATATGGCATTGTAGAGAGGTTAGTGACAGATGAGATCTACTGAGGACTCAACTCAACTCAACACAAAGTGTAAAAAGCATTTGTATAATTGTGTGCTTATGAACATTTACCACGTTATGTCCGCATTGATACAGAAATAAATAATTATTAAGCGAGCAACGTGTGGTGTACAGTGAGCGTGCTCTGGTGCTTGGCTACTTTGGCTAGCGATATTAGCCGTGGCCAGCGTTGGCTGTTTAAACAATTTACTCTGTCAACTAACGTATAGCAGACGACGGTGTGGTGAATGGTGGAGGAGTCCTGCAGTCTATGCTGTTGCGTGGTGTTGTTTTGTGAGTTTATATCCATGAAGACGAGTCACGTTGGCCTTAACACACGGACTCTGTGTGATAATAATCTTGAAGCACCGGGCAGAGTGTCAGTGAGCGAGAGCTGTGTGCGCTCTAGTAGGCAGAGTGCGGGCTAAATGCCCACTGTTTACTCAGTCAGTGTCAGTGCGTGTATGCATGCATGGTGCGGAGGAGGAGGCAAATGGCAACACAACTACAATACAGACAATACAAGTCTGCGCGAGACGTTTGGGGAAGGTTACCGTAATGACTGGAAAATTGCGCAAAGGAAAAACGGTAAAATGAACTGCTGTGGGCGCGCCGGTCGGGGCACATTGGCACCGCGGCCGTATGGGCATATCATTTTTCGAGGGGCACACGGCCAAAGAGAGGGGCAACGACGGCCATGGCCGCCGTTGCCCTGATTCCTGCCAAGCCGTCAACACTGCTTCAAATCAAACACAGTCACAAAAAAGCATCAAGTGTTGTGGCGATCGAAGCCGTCTCTCTGCACGACAGCGGCCATGGGAAAGGAATATCCAGACAGAGTCAACTAGCTGTGCTGCAGAGGAGAGACCGACCGTCATTGGAGTTAGCAGACGCAGTTAACGGCTAATTAACTGCACCTCGGGTTACCGGCCGAATAAATGATTCACAGAGTTCAAGTAACAGACACATCTCCACATCTATGCTGTTCAGACTGCTGTGTGAATAAGACCGTCCAGGTCAAACGACCATGAACTTTCACTGCATCGTGGACCAAATAAGAGGTCAGTGGTTTTCAGTCAACGCTTTTCATAAATCAAGGCCCATCATTTATTCAGCATTTGAGCCACACAGACCGCCAGAGATTTAGCCTCTCAGACCCTAAACCTCAGAATATTTTGTTGTTGTTGGAAAATATTTTGTCCACAAATAATTCCATGCTGTATTGATGTGGTGCCATAGGAGAGACAACAGGCAAACGATCAAAACAACAATATTTCTGCATTCTCTACTCGTTAATCTCCAATTAAGTAATGCAGTAATGTTTAGCAATAATTTAACAAGAGTTAATAATTTAACTCTTGTTCAGCAATAATACCAGCTCAGTGGCCTTGTGGTTAGAGTGTCCGCCCTGAGACTGGGAGGTCAGGGTTCGATCCCCGGCCGGGTCATACCAAAGACTGTAAAAATGGGACCCAGTGCCTCCCTGCTTGACACTCAGCATCAAAGGGTTGGATTGGGGGTATAAGTCCCTGCGACATACTAGCGTCATGTCCAGGGGGTGTACTTGTACATCAAGCTGCCTCACGCTACAGAAACAGGAGATACGTAGGCTGCTGCCCCTATGGGCCTCATGGCTCGACAAGGCTACTTACTACTTACTTAATAAGTAAGTAGTAGCAATAATAGCAACAATTTAACTTGAGTGTAAAATGAAACCAAATGGACCTGTGGTTTCACTTTACGCTTTCAAGAGTCAACTCTTTTATTGTGGCTAGCTGTTAGCATAAACCCCAGTTCCAGGTGCCACCATACATACGCGTTCACTTTAAGCCATTCTGACCGGGAACCCGTTTTGGTGTTAGCATCATGTTATGCTTTAGCTATTGAAAAATAGCAGATCTACAAGCTCATAGCGCGCCACCGAGTGGCGCGCTACGAGCTTGTAGGTCTGCTATTTTTGAAAAATCGAAGAGCGACTGACATTTTTAGAATCTGATCTCAGGTCAGAATGGGTTCATCAGACCAGTGTGTGTCCAGTGGAAACCTCGTATGAATCTGATCTCAGGTCAGAATGGGTTAAGGGTCAGAGTTTGATAACTGATAAATAACTGATCTACAAGATCACACACACTTGTGAGCTTAGAGATCTGCACATTTCATGTTGTGATCTATATATATATATATATATGGAGTCATATCTGCAAACATTTTGAACAGCAAACATATTTGTCAAAACGGTCACTGGTGTCTTTGTAATCAATGTACAGAACTATTAAAGTTACAATTCCTAGCTTTAGGCAGCTGATTAAAAAAAAAGGTAAATGGTGCATTTATATAGCGCCTTTATCCAAGGCGCTTTACATAGATTGTGCATTACATTCACCCATTCACACACACATTCATACACCTTTACATAGATTGTGCATTACATTCACCCATTCACACACATTCATACACCTTTACATAGATTGTGCATTACATTCACCCATTCACACACACATTCACACACCTTTACATAGATTGTGCATTACATTCACCCATTCACACACACATTCACACACCTTTACATAGATTGTGCATTACATTCACCCCCACACACACACACACACACACACACACACACATATTCATACACCGATGGCAGCGGAAACCGTGCAAGGAGGCACCAACCAGCACACCAGGAGAAATGAGGGGTTCTGGGCCATATTTTGTGTGTCTTAAATCAGGTCTTATTACTTAACTTAAGACCTGGAGGTGTGGTCAATGCTCTTTGGTCACTCAGAATAGCCCAAATGGCATTGATCACACCTCTCCAGGTCTTAAGTTAAGTAATAAGACCTGGTACTTAAGAGTACCGGTTCTAGGCCTTTTGAGGCCCTAGGCAACATATTATACAGAGCCCCCCCCCCCCCCCCTCCTGCTTTGCCACGCCGGATAAAAATGTAAAAAATGTAAATTTGCCATGAAAATGCTTCAATCTGGTGCACTTTGAGATAAAAATTAAGAAGCTAGGTGGGGCCCACATGTGGCCAGTAGCCCATGTAAGGGATACATGAAAAAAAAAAATCTTCTCCCTGTGACGAGGCCCCCTCAGTGGTTGAGGCCCTAGGCGACCGCCTAGTTCGCCTATGCCTAGAACCGGCCCTGACTGTGGTCCTACCCCCCCCATGAGACTTACAAATCCCAAATGTTTATAAACAAATCCCAAATGTTTGTAAACAAATCCCAAATGTTTATAAACAAATCCCAAAATGTTTATAAACAAATCCCAAATGTTTATAAACAAATCACAAATGTTTATAAACAAATACCAAAATGTTTATAAACAAATCCCAAATCCCATGAGACTTGGTCCTACCCGCCCGACCATGAGACTGGACACGCAAAATATGGCCCTCAGTGTCTTGCTCAAGGACACTTGGACACTAACTCTGGGGGAGCACCACAGGGTTGGAACTGGCAACCTTGCGGTTACCATCCAGCCACTCTACCCCTGAGCCACCCTGCCGCCGCTGAAAAACACTGGGGTGATTAACAGTGATTAACTGCGAACAACGTACATTAAATAAGGGTAATGCGGCTCCCTAACAGGGAGGGGGTCCGGCATTTCGCAAACGTTTGCACATCTTCCATTATTTTATTTGCAATATGGCTGACGCGGCGTACGTATCTCCTCGTTGCACCGACAGGCTGGGTCAGTATCACCACCAGAGATAAGGGTGAAAATACTGTCGGCTCCAATTTAACCCATTCTGAACGGGAACCCATTTTGGTGTCGGCATCATGTCATGCTTTGCCTTTAGCTATTGAAAAATAGCAGATCTACAAGCTCGTAGCGCGCCACCGAGTGGCGCGCTACGAGCTTGTAGGTCTGCTATTTTTGAAAAATCGAAGAACGACTGACATTTTTATAGAATCTGATCTCAGGTCAGAATGGGTTATAATCAGACCAGTGCGTGTCCAGTGGAAACCTCGTATGAATCTGATCTCAGGTCAGAATGGGTTAAAGCAAAGTAGCTAAAAAACTACAAACATCTATCGATCCCACTGCAGGGAATGGAGACAAAGCCATTTAACCCATTCTGGACGGGAACCCCTTTTGGTGTTTTTTTTTAACTAAGCATTATGTTATGCTTTAGCTATTGAAAAATAGCAGATCTACAAGCTCGTAGCGCGCCACTCGGTGGCGCGCTACGAGCTTGTAGATCTGCTATTTTTTTTGAAAAATCGTGAAAATGCAGGCACAAATCTTTTGAATATATATTCTTTCAGAGCGAACGTTTTTTTTTTTAAACGTAAATGGGTTAACACAGCTCAACATGATGGAGCTGTTTTGGAGCCAGATGCTAAAACAACCTCACCAACTGTTTGGGACTTTGTCTCCATCTGTGTCCTGATTGATGCCGACGCAAGCACCAAAACCCCCCCCACAAAACATGGATTTATAGTGTCGCTAAGAAATATACAGCTTTAAATGAGTGTTATACAACATAGTTAATATGAGAGGAGAGGAGAGGAGAGGAGAGGAGAGGAGAGGAGAGGAGAGGAGAGGAGAGGAGAGGAGAGGAGTTTTCTGGTTCCAGATCAGTTTGAGAAATGTCTCCTCTATCAAGGTTGCGTGTGTGTGTGTGTAACCTGGAACCCCCTCAGGGCACTATGTCCACCCACTCCAACGCACGCACGCACGCACGCACACGCACACGCACACACACACAGTCACACAAACACGAACATAATGGCATGTAATGAAATAAATCACACGCGAGCAATCCGCCTTGTCTTGAGCAGAGTTCTATTTTTGCTCATCATCATCATGGGAACAGTTAAGGCCACCCACCACCACCATGGCAACACATCAACGCACACACACGTACATACGCACGCATGCACACGTTCAACAACGCCTACACAGTAAGAGTGTCCAAAAGAAAACTCATACCGTACATTTGTTTAACCCATTCTGACCTGAGATCAGATTAAAAAAATGTCTTCTGCATCCCGACAGTTTTCTGAAAAAGCTATGTTTCTGTGTCAGTCGTTCTTCGATTTTCCAAAAATATCAGACCTACAAGCTCGTAGTGTGCCACTCGGTGGCGCGCTATGAGCTTGTAGATCTGCTATTTTTCAATAGCTAAAGCATAACATAACGCCAAAAGGGGTTCCCGCGCAAAATGGGTTAAGTTGTATTTGAATGGAGAGGTTTCAGGACTCGTGTGTTGTGTGTGTGTGTGTGTGTGTGTGTGTGTGTGTGTGTGTGCGTGCCTGTGTGCGTACCTTTTGCAGGTGCATGTTCTTAGTGAGCTGTTCCTCCAGCATGTTCTGCAGCTTCTTGTTCATCTCCCGGAGGTTCTCGTCTCCCGGCTTCACCAGGTCTCTGAGCACGGAGCCCAGAGACCCTCGGTCAGCCTGGTGGTGGTGGTGGGCTGCATGGACCACCGCCCCCGACGAAGAGCCTGGAGGGAGAGAGACATAGGCAAGGACACAGAGAGAGAGAGAGAGGGAGAGAGAGAGAGACACAGAGAGGACACAGAGAGAGAGAGAGAGAGAGGGAGAGAGTGGTGTTGATTTTGACAGCACATTTTGATTTAGCTTTAGTCTTTTGAATACTGTAGGTATAAACTTATGAAGAACAGGTATAAAGTTATGGAATTCACAAAACCAGGAGTTGAAGAGTTGTACAACAGTGTTTCAGTTTTAAAATGATAAAATATGAATTAGACTGTGTTATTATTTTTGTTCCCTCAGCGTTGTTTTGTGTGGTCTCTTGTTGAGCTCTACATGTTCTTTTGTCTTTGTTGGTTTTATTTATTTATTTGATGTAATCATGGTGATATAAAATGTATGGTTGGTAGCAGCATCAATTAGATGTTTTTTTAATGATAGGGGCAGGTATAAATAAGATGTATCTTCTTCCTGCTCCTTTTCTGCTATGGAATATGTAAAAAATAAGTACAAACTGAAATGAATAATATTCATGTTAAACCATAATCTCTTAGTCATCTGAAATGCTTCATGAAAAACCATAACCTCATAGTCATCTGAAATGCTTTCAGTTTCAGTCAACTAAATATGAGATTTTAGTCGACAAAAAAACAAACTAGGAAAGATGATTTAGACGACGGAAATGTATTTCGGCGGGCCTTGATGGCGTCGTAATGGCTGATATACAAGCTCACCATATACGTTGCGAGCTTGTAGATCTGCTTGTAGATCTGCTATTTTCAAAACGCAACACCGTCCTGGGCGCAACCAAACGTAAACTGACTTGTCTTTTAGTTTCTACTGGATCTCTTCTCCACTCCCTAACATTTTAGTCTAGTTGTCAGCATCTTAGTTTTAGTCATCGTAGCTTAGTTTTTAATGAAAACAAGTGAAAAAAAAAGTAGTCAAGAAACTTTTTTTGGCATAGCTTTAGTCGATGAAATAAACACTGTTAAGTGTAGAAGTGAACGAGTAGAAGTGAACGTTAAAAGATGTTAGTGTGTGTGTTTGTGTTGGCTGTATTCATGACAAACTGCTCCGTTTGCAGTCTGTGGGCCAACCATAGAACACGATCACATTTCACTATGCGCGTGGACGCGCGTACGTACACACACACACACACACACACACACACACACACACACACACACACGCAAGATAAGTGTCCAGTGCTTTACTGGCCATTACATTCACTATTATCGCACTGGTAATGGAATTGGAGAGAGAGAGAGAGAGAGAGAGAGAGAGAGAGAGAGAGTGAATTTTTGTATATTTGTGTCTTTATGTGTGAACATTTATGTGTGTGTCCTCTGTTAAGTCAGTCAGACATGAAATTAAAAACAGCACGGGACATGATGAGATACACTGTAGGAAGGGAGAGGAGAGGAGAAGGTGCATAGGAGAGATAAGGGGAAAGGAAGGGAGGAGACAAGTGGATACCAAGTTTATCTAATTGCAGAGAAAATGCTGAGGGAAAGCTCCCTTTAGAGCTATTAAAGATAACCGCCTCTCGGCGCGCGCACACACACACACACACACACACACACACACACACACACACACACACACACACACACACACACACACACACAGCGTCAATGTAGTTAAATATAGCAGCATGTGGGACAGTTGAACTGCTGGTGAAGAAGAAATCCACTGCAGAGAGAGGTTTGCACACTGCAAAAAACCCCAGTCTCGATATTAGAAGAAAAAAAATCGCGCATGTGTGTGTAACTGGGTGTGTGGGTGTGTGTGTAACTGGGTGTGTGGGTGCGTGCGTATGTGAGGGTACTGTACCTATACGACTGTCCATCACGTATGTTTCTATAATTGCACTCTTCCTACAGATGTCCTCAGCCATGGACGAACTACTGACCTCCAGGTGTTTCACCTGCAGACACAATACAATACAATTCAATACAATACATTAGAATACACCTACATACTCCTACTAGTAAGCATTAACACATTTTGTACATAATACGTCCTGAAACGTCATAAGGATTGGAACCGAGAGGTGCCTTCGACGTCTGTGGACGTCCTAGCGACGTCCAAACGACGCGGGGCGAGATAATAATATTCAGAATAATTACTTCTTTTTTTTTTGGCATTTCGCTTTTCGCTTGCCGTATGCTAACGCTCTGTGAAACTATTAGCTTGTCATTGACTCCCATGTTAGCGCGGCGGAAAGAATGACTCGTATCTCCTCATCCAGGGCGCTCTCCGTGGTGATGAATGGATCGATATGCTGGCGCTGCGTTTCTGCTCCTCATCCGTCTCTCCCGCAAAATATGAACTCTTTTTGTAGCGTATATAAATATATTAAGATGATCGGAGATTGTGATGGCACTTTGTCAGTCAACTTTTTTAAGAAAGTATTTCCGGTTCATGGCTTTCAAAATGGAAGCGATCACTACTCTGGCGATTACTCCGGCGCAAGCAACGCCTTTATTTTGATGCAGTTCCGGTACTAAATGTGTTAATAACATAACTCACGGTTGTGCTGTTAATGTGACAGAGAGTTTACAAAAGTAACTGGCAGTGGCCAGTGGAACTATCTGCGGTCTCTTTACATGGACCCTGGCAGTGGCCAGTGGAACTATCTGAGGTCTCTTTACATGGACCCTGGCAGTGGCCAGTGGAACTATCTGCGGTCTCTTTACATGGACCCTGGCAGTGGCCAGTGGAACTATCTGAGGTCTCTTTACATGGACCCTGGCAGTGGCCAGTGGAACTATCTGAGGTCTCTTTACATGGACCCTGGCAGTGGCCAGTGGAACTATCTGAGGTCTCTTTACATGGACCCTGGCAGTGGCCAGTGGAACTATCTGCGGTCTCTTTACATGGACCCTGGCAGTGGCCAGTGGAACTATCTGCGGTCTCTTTACATGGACCCTGGCAGTGGCCAGTGGAACTATCTGAGGTCTCTTTACATGGACCCTGGCAGTGGCCAGTGGAACTATCTGAGGTCTCTTTACATGCAGTGGCCAGTGTACGCCAGGCTTGTCTCTAAAAAGTCTAAGTGGATGTAGTGGTTTTTTACAATCTTCATTATACGACAGGTCGTTCAAACGAAGCAATCTGATTGGTTGAAATCCACCCATGCTTCAAACGAGTGCCGGGTCCTGTCCCAGCACTATGCGAATGGGGCTACGCTAGCAGTTCTCATGGGAAGTTCAGGGACATAGTAGCTAAAAATGGCATTAAAAAAAAAATCTGTCGAATAATGAAATTGAGCTGACTTTGGGAAAATGTTGCATAATCGCAATATTACACTCGAGGGTGTGCTTTAACGTGATTATCGGCACTTCAGCGCTGCTTACGGCTCTGCCATGTTACTGCAGCAAGGCTGTCGTGCCGATAATCACGTTAAAGCACACCCTCGAGTGTAATATTGCGATTATGCAACATTTTCCCAAAGTCAGCTCAATTTCATTATTCGACAGAAATTATTTTCTAGTAGTACAAAACTACTAGAACAATGTGAACCAAGAGATTCACACACACACACACAAAATATAATTTTTGCTAAGACCAGATATCTATGTGATTATTATTTACTGTAGCCACTGTGAATAGAACAAAGAGTCTTGATTTGATTAATTGGCCAATTAATTAAGTCTCTGGATAGCGGCTTGAACAATGCACGGAATATCTGAAGCTTGAAAGATGTTTTCGTGACAGTCCCATTTGTACCGTTTCTTTACAAGGACTGATAAACAACCATACCACGGACTTAGACTTCATAGCCTTGGTTTATGGTTATTATACAATTATCAGATTACATGATTTAAACCAGTGATTCTTAAAATATGTCATCTCAAGGACCCCCCATTTGTGGAAGCCCACAACTCAGACAGTGTACAAATAGACAAATGTGACTAACTTTGACTGAGGGACTGCCATTGGATTGTTTTTTATTTTCGTTCTTTCATGTCATATAAAAGCAGGGAATCATAGCTTCAAATTGACATATTGGTTGTTCAGTTTGACCCACCAGTTTTGGAGATATGTCTTATAGAGTAATGTCTTGCAGAAAACAGCGAGTTGAGAAAACAGGCTTGAAAGGTTCACTTCTGTGGTCTCTTAACATTACACCTAGCTACATGTTAAAGCATTTATTTCATATTTACATGTCGATTTCAGCTCTGACACTTATTTCAGACATGCTCTAGTTAGTATGTGAAGATGTCTGCCTGTGCTATTAACTCATTTTGAAAAAAATAAAAAAGTTTTTCTCCTCTGTTTGCGCGATGGCAGGCTCTCAGTCAAATCTGGTCCCAAATAGACAAAGGGTCTTGTTGACGAGTGAGGGGAGGACGGAGAAGGAGATCATCACCCAGAGAATGGGAGTAGGGGCGGTGTGTTCACAGTCACTGTACTGCACTGTTGTGACGAAAAGAGAGTTGAGCCAGCAATCTTCATCCCTACTCTCACCTATGGCCATGAAGTGTGGGTCATGACCGAAAGAATAAGGTCGCGAATACAAGTGGCCAAAAATGAGTTTTCTCTGACGGGTGGCTGGCATCTCCCTTAGAGATAGGGTGAGAAGTTCAGTCACACGGGAGAGACTCGGAGTAGAGCCGCTGCTCCTTCGCCTGGAAAGGAGCCAAGCTTAGGTGGTTCTGGCATCTTGTTAGTCACTTTATTGTCTGATCTCTGGGACCCCAATCTACAGTATAGTGTAAGATCCTCAGTGTTAAGCACAGATATTTTATAGCATATTACAATAATAAAATATTAGATGTGTGCTTCTCACCTTCTCCTCCAACATCCACTTCTCCTGTTGAACTTCAGCCAGTCTCTGGAACAACTCTCCCACCTCATCGTCCGACAGCTCTGCTGGCCGCTGAGACTGAGGACTGCCTCCGCTAGACTGAAATATAGATAGAAATATATACATTACTACCTCCGCTAGACTGAAATATAGATAGAAATATATACATCACTACCTCCGCTAGACTGAAATATAGATAGAAATATATACATCACTACCTCCGCTAGACTGAAATATAGATAGAAATATATACATTACTACCTCCACTAGACTGAAATATAGATAGAAATATATACATCACTACCTCCGCTAGACTGAAATATAGATAGAAATATATACATCACTACCTCCGCTAGACTGAAATATAGATAGAAATATATACATCACTACCTCCGCTAGACTGAAATATAGATAAAAATAAATACATTACTAGTACCTCCGCTAGACTGAAATATAGATAGAAATATATACATTACTACCTCCACTAGACTGAAATAGAGACAGGAATATAGACATTATTAATATTGACTGTGGTCTACACTAGACGTACATTTCTTTATTTGGTAGATGGCATTTTTTGTTGTAATCCTGTTTATATTCCTTTTAAGTGGAGCCTCATTTTAATATCTCTAATGGATATGAGAGATGAGCAGCGTAACAGGCTTTCCAGCCGTATATGGAAGTTATTGCCAAGAAGCATTTTGCTGAGAAATAATCTACTACCGAGCACACAATTCTGAACATTCTGCAGCCTGAAATATACCTGTATATACAGTAGAATATATAACTATAGTGTGGAGTGTAGGACAGCCAGAGGACTATCTCCACTATAAATAGACTAGCTAGCACCACTAGAGAAGATGCAGATACTGTTTACGTAAAGATATTATCCATCAAGAAAGACGTGATGATTCGCGCCCACACACGCTCGCCCACACACACACACGCGCGCGCACACACACACACACACTCGCCCAGTCGCCCACACACACAGGTGTCAAACTCATTCATATGTGACATTATGCTGGCCACACCCATCGTGCAGCGAGCGAACACACGTGCAGACGTACGCACGAGAGGACCAGCGCGTACTCCCACAGCTGTCACTTCGGTTCATCAGCCTGGCGTCGCAGTACAGTGTCTCACTTAACCCATTCTGACCTGAGATCAGATTCATATGAGGTTTCCACTGGGACACACACTGGTCTGATTAACCCATTCTGACCTGAGATCAGATTCTAAAAATGTCAGTCGTTCTTTCGATTTTAAAAAAATAGCAGACCTACAAGCTCGTAGCGCGCCACTCGGTGGCGCGCTATGAGCTTGTAGATCTGCTATTTTTCAATAGCTAAAGCATAACATGATGCTAACACCAAAACGGGTTCCCGTTCAGAATGGGTTAAACGCTGTCGTTTAATTATGAACACATTTTGGGAGCCCCAGCGTTTCTATTAATAAAGTGACATTTGTTCTCCGCATTTGACCCATCTCTTGGAGTGGTGAGCTGCAGCCGTGCGTGCCGCGCTCGGGAATCATTTCATTAATTGATTTGACCCCCCCAGTCCAACCCTTTGATGCTGAGTGCCAAGCAGGGAGGCATTGGGTCCCATTTTTACGGCCTTTGGTATGACCCGGCCCGGGAATCGAACCCCGACCTCCCAGTTTCAGAGCGGACACTCTAACCACAAGGCCCCTCAAGCCGCTTCTTTTCACCCGACAGGGGGGAGTTTACCCGGTAGGACGTAGCGCGTGGAAGGAACACGTTATTCCAACCTTTCCCCTCCATCCGGCTGGCCAGGGGGAGGCAGTTTAGAGACCAGGATTACTGCATGTTTGAACATGCCAACTCTTTTTGTTTATTTCAATGAATCGATTCATATCGTCGGGATTAATATCGATATACGATATATCGTTACATGCCTAGTATTGGTACATCTCTAGTCATGGTGACTGAGAACTTTAAAGGGTAAGACCACTTTGAGAGGTTTGGGTTGTTTTCTTACCTTATTATGGGCAAACTATTCCATTCCATGAGTTATTTCGCTACATTGTGTTGTTTATTAGCAATTTAAGAAATAAAAATAGTCGCTCATTGACTTCCATTGTAAAGGGGAAACCGCTCTCAAAGTCACTCTTTTAGCACATAAACCAACGCAACAAAAGCTAAAGACAGTTTATGACACCAGGAAAACTCATGCCGTTTTATTTTCGTCTTTTAAGATATATTTATAAAGTTACAATTTTAGTCGGAGATAGACTGGAGCAGTACTACGGCGTTCCCAACTCTCGCGGGCCGTCTTGCGAGGTTTCGTTTGTAAACAGAAGTCTCCACGCTGTTTGAGATGCACCCTCGCATATGAGCAATCCCAGACAAACACTTTACACACTTCTTCTAAAGTCTCTTCTAAAGTGTCTCCCTCAAACACGTCCATTGTGTGTGTTTTTAGTGACAAGCGGACGAGATCAAATCCATTTGTTTACACCCCCGTCGTTTCCAATAAGGAAGTGGTGTACAGTTTTGGTCCAATCAGATCGTTTTTTACAGCAGTGATTCGGTCGGTGTAGGCATACCCAACGGATCTTCTTTCTACACAAATTAGTAAAAACAAGACAAAGCGCATGAGTTTTCCTCGTGTCATAAACTGTCAGAATAAGCTTTTGTTGCGTTTGTTTATGTGCTAAAACAGTGACTTTGAGAGCGCTTTCCCCGCTACAATGGAAGTCAATGGAACCTATTTTGTATTTCTTAAATTGCTAATAAACAACACCACGGAGCGAAATAACTCATGGAATGTAATGTAATAGTTTGTCCATAATAAGGTAAGAAAACAACCCAAACCTCTAAAAAAGTGGTCTTACCCTTTAACTCATGAATAATGCACGCATGGTGCTTCTACATGGCCGTGCACTGAGCGGCGCCACTCCTCCTTCACGTGCCGCGCCCAGCCAGCCCACAGCTCTTGGCTTTAACACATTTTGACCTGGGAACGATTCTACAAAATGTCTTCTTCTAAATCCTAAATCCAGTTTTCTGAAAACCCCTATGTTTCTGTGGCGGTGGTTCTCAAACTATTCCATGTCAAGGACCCCCAAAAATATATGTAATTGGCCGCCGACCCCCATCTGAAAATATGTTGTTTCAGGGACCCTCCCAGAAGCAAAGATTTGAGTTAGAAATGTTCGTTCTGAAAGAATATATAAAGGTTTGCGCCCCATTTTTAAGATTTTTCTAAAATAGCAGACCTACAAGCTCGTAGCGCGGCACTCGGTGCCGCGCTATGAGCTTGTAGATCTGCTATTTTTCAATATCTAAAGTATAACATAATGCTTTAAAACACCAAAAGGGGTTCCCGCCCAGAATGGGTTAACCATCCTGTCACGTTCTGAGTAGTCGTCATTTCCACAATGTCGTTTAGATGTCTACTTGTCACCTGCTGCAACTGCAGCTTAGATTGATTGAAGTTCATTTCAGAGAAAGCCTTTTTAAAGAGACATGTTGTCCTTCAACATATGGTTTTGGTTTACAAGGAATGTGCTTTTTGTATATTGTTTTTCTCTCAGTGAAGCTTGGAGTTGGTTTTTACTCAGCGACGCCTCATAGTGTTGTTTGACGTTGTATTCCCTTTTATTTCAACTCATAGGAGAAAAGTGATCTTTCCGATTGTCACTGAACGTCCAATCTTCAAAGACAACTTTACGTTTTTTTGGACAACATTTGTGAACTTCGCTACAGGTGATACTGGCGACATAGTTTATCGTCTCCGTCGGTTGGAAACCTCATATGTCCAAAACTGTAGCAGATCGACAACCTCAAAGCGTTTCAAGCATCTACTACTACTCGAGGCGGCGGTGGCTCAGGGGTAGAGTGGCTGGATGGTAACCGCCAGGTTGCCAGTTCGAACCCTGTGGGCTCCCCCAGAGTTAGTGTCGAAGTGTCCTTGAGCAAGACACTGAACCCCTAATTGCTCCTGATGTGCTGGTTGGTGCCTTGCACGGTTTCCGCTGCCATCGGTGTATGAATGTGTGTGTGTGTGGGTGAATGTAATGCACAATCTATGTAAAGCGCCTTGGATGAAGGCGTTATAAATATATGGTAAATGGGCCCAGTTAGGGCCCAGTTAGAGTCCAGTTAGGGTCGGGACGTCAATTTCAGGCCTCTAGTGAGGACTGTGTCGGTAGACACAGGCTAAAGACAGCCACGGCCAGCGAGACAACATCATTCTAAAACAACAGGCTAATCAGCAGGAGGAGACACGGTACTGAGAGCCAGGGCGGCTTCACAGAGGCTACAGCAATAAAACAGATATTATTTTCTCTAAATCTTCCGGCGGGTTAGATTGTTTCCGCGCCTGTGGCCAGTTTGACAACCCCGCGTAGGTCGTGTGACTTTTTTTAATCTTCTCTCTGAGAAAGGCTGTTGCCAAAACTCGTAAGCGATCTCAATAAAATATGAGAAATTGCATCTGAGCCAGTCTTGCATTTTTTATTTTGGAGTGCTGCTTTTTCCACTTTGGTGGTTTATGAGTTTAGTGTCTTGTGTGTGTAGTGTGTACCTTCTGTTTCTGGGTAGGCTGTGTGTGTGTGTGTGTACCTTCTGATTCTGGGTAGGCTGTGTGTGTGTGTGTGTGTGTGTGTGTGTGTGTGTGTGTACCTTCTGATTCTGGGTAGGCTGTGTGTGTGTGTGTGTGTGTGTGTGTGTGTGTACCTTCTGTTTCTGGGTAGGCTGTGTGTGTGTGTGTGTGTGCGTGTGCGTGCGTGCGCGAGCGTGTACCTTCTGTTCTTTAGGTGTGTCCTTCATGATGTCTCTGTAGGAGAAGGAGGAGACGGAGGAGGAGTCTGTCTGCTGCTGACTCCTACTGGGACTGTTGATCTCCGATAGGACCAGCTCCTCTAGACCTGCACACACACACACACACACACACACACACACACACACACACACACACACACACACACACACACACACACACACACACACACACACACACACACACACACACACACACACACACACACACACACACACACACACACACACACACACACACACACACACACACACACACACACACACACACACACACACACACACACACACACACACACACACACACACACACCATCGTTAGCGATAATATCCCTGTAACTCTGAGAGGGTATTCTATGCTCTGTTTTCTGGACTGGTTGGTAGACGTCTTGGTGCGTTCACACAGGCCCATGTACAGTAAAAGACTCAGTCTACTATTCATTGTCAATGGAAGCCAGCGACATGACGATGCAAAGACTCCAAACTCGACCATGAATGGTTGACTCAAGATGCGTAACTAGATGTCAGTCCCCGACGCTGGCTGGTCAGCGATAAACAGCGGCGATAGACCACAGCTGGGTGCTTTTCAACAGTTAAGTCCGATACATGTCCAAGGATTGGTTGGTATCTTCGTTGGTACCGTGGTATCTTTATAAACAGCTTCCAGCATAACGGCGTTCTTTCTGGATCCGTGCTAATGCCGTGTTGCATAGCAGTGACATCACGGTTGAATCCTTGGTTTCCGTATGGTAGCATTTCCACGTGTGGTGTGTTCAAGAATCATCACTACAAGCTGAATTTTGTCATTATTATTTAATGTCAACATTCAAGTACAAGATGTAACCCAGGTAAAGTAATGTGTCCCTCTGCAACTTTAACTTAAAGTTTTAAAGTCAGCCTTGGATCAAACCGATCATCAGGCTAATCATTTCTTTGTATTATCCTATCCTTGTTGATATATATAACACCATTTGGGTCAAGCATTGAAGAGAGGGAGAAAGATCATGGCCGACCCCTCCCACCCTGGCCACGGCCTCCTCACCGTGCTCCCCTCTGGGAGACCCCTCCCACCCTGGCCACGGCCTCCTCACCCTGCTCCCCTCTGGGAGACCCCTCCCACCCTGGCCACGGCCTCCTCACCCTGCTCCCCTCTGGGAGACCCCTCCCACCCTGGCCACGGCCTCCTCACCCTGCTCCCCTCTGGGAGACCCCTCCCACCCTGGCCTCGGCCTCCTCACCGTGCTCCCCTCTGGGAGACCCCTCCCACCCTGGCCACGGCCTCCTCACCCTGCTCCCCTCTGGGAGACCCCTCCCACCCTGGCCACGGCCTCCTCACCCTGCTCCCCTCTGGGAGACCCCTCCCACCCTGGCCACGGCCTCCTCACCCTGCTCCCCTCTGGGAGACCCCTCCCACCCTGGCCACGGCCTCCTCACCCTGCTCCCCTCTGGGAGACCCCTCCAACCCTGGCCACGGCCTCCTCACCGTGCTCCCCTCTGGGAGACCCCTCCCACCCTGGCCACGGCCTCCTCACCCTGCTCCCCTCTGGGAGACCCCTCCCACCCTGGCCACGGCCTCCTCACCCTGCTCCCCTCTGGGAGACCCCTCCCACCCTGGCCACGGCCTCCTCACCGTGCTGCCCTCTGGGAGACGGTTGCGGCTGCTGAAGGCTACAAAAGTCCGCCACAGACTGAGCTTTTTCCCCTCAGCCGCCAGGCTGCTAAATGACTCTGGTTTCCCTCCCACCCCACCCCGCCCCCTAGGGAGTGTCACCGGACATGTTTGCACTATTCCATAAACTCTGCACTTTATATTTATACTTCCTGCACGGTGTTGTATTTGTGTTGTTGTTTTTGTTATATGTGAAAAAAGGAATAAGAAATGCACACACGCAATGTCAAAGCAAATTCCTATGTGTTTTACACAATGGCAAATAAAGGTATCTGAATCTGAAATCTGAATTTGAATCAAAAGTTGGGGAACCACTGGCCACAGAGTGCAAACAGAAGTCACCAGAATAAGGGTCATCCAGGTGGAATAAGGGTCAACCAGGTGGAATAGGGGTCATCCAGGTGGAATAAGGGTCATCCAGGTGGAATAAGGGTCATCCAGGTGGAATAAGGGTCATCCAGGTGGAATAAGGGTCATCCAGGTGGAATAAGGGTCATCCAGGTGGAATAAGGGTCATCCAGGTGGAATAAGGGTCATCCAGGTGGAATAAGGGTCATCCAGGTGGAATAAGGGTCATCCAGGTGGAATAAGGGTCATCCAGGTGGAATAAGGGTCATCCAGGTGGAATAAGGGTCATCCAGGTGGAATAAGGGTCATCCAGGTGGAATAAGGGTCATCCAGGTGGAATAAGGGTCATCCAGGTGGAATAAGGGTCATCCAGGTGGAATAGGGGTCATCCAGATGGTATAGAGGGGTTAAGTGCTACAACGCGTGTCAAGCGTCATGTGTGAGCGTGCCCAGAGGACTAGACCGTGTCCACGTTGCTGCTCCGCTGCACAGACAGCCAATGAAACAAGCTCATCAACACGCCACGCTTAAAACGACCCGTGGCAGCACCCTGGCCCTGAGCGGATCGGGCCGGCGGCGGGCATTTTGAACATGTACTTCTTGGTGAATGGAGAGTGGCGGGGCATGGAGCGTGTCCCTTTAAGAGTACGGGGAACGTCCCTTTAAGAGTGGAGGAGGAGTAGGTACTTTAAAATGTCTGATGATTCTCAGGTCTGCGCTTCAGAGGCGATTAAACATTCATTACTATCTGATCCATTATATATGATTACTGCTGGAGGGGGAGAGAGAGAGAGAGAAAGAGGGAGACAGAGAGAGAGAGACAGAGAGATAGACACAGAGATAGAGAGAGGGGGCTGTGAGATGGGTAGGGGGAAGTTGGCATAGAGAGAGAGAGAGAGAGAGAGAGAGAGAGAGAGAGAGAGAGAGAGAGAGAACGGAGGAAAGAGAGCAAGAGAGGAGAGGTCATTAGACCTGCATTTCTCTGTGTGTGTGTGTGTGTCAAATATTATGAAAGTAAGTGAGACAGAACGATTGAGAGAAAAACTTCCTCTTTGCCAAGTGTGTGTGTGTGTGTGTGTGTGTGTGTGTTCTCAGCTAAATGAATCAGAGATTAGCATTAAATATTAACCAGTGGTTCATGCGCACGAGCACACAAACACACTAAACATTTATTTCATATCTGGTTAAAAATGATTACCGGTATGTAATAATTGCGACGGGCCTGTGGAGCACCATCCTGGCTAAGAATCAACCAGGGGAAGGGCCTGTGGACCAGCATCCTGGCTAAGAATCAACCAGGGGAAGGGCCTGTGGACCACCTGACCATCCTGGCTAAGAATCAACCAGGGGAAACACTGTGTTGTTGGATGGAGATGAATGGATACGATTATGTTTTCTTCCGGTCTATTCTTGGCTATATAGTGGAGAGGACAGGGACAGGCCCTTCCAACCTTGCCCTGTTCTCGTGCAACAGTTGTGGTCTAAGTTTCTCCAAACCACAATAAAATAATAAAAATAATCTCCACTTTCCTACATCACTGAACGCACGGCCGGTATGACGTCTCCCGACAACCTTACCAAGTAAGCAACAAAGTCATCTGCACTTGATCTGCAGGAACTTCAGTAAATATGTCGACTAGCCACAGAGCGAACAGCGCAGCAATTATACATGTTTTTTCCCGGGTTCACACTATAACTGAAACAGTGTTTCAGTTTAAGAAATTGTTTAAAAAGGAAAAAATTATAAAATATTAATTAGAAGGTTAGATATAAGTGTTCTTTTATTCCCTCTGCATTGTTTTGTTTGTTCTCTTTGTTGAGCTCTGCATGTTCTTTTGTCTTTGTTGTTTTTATTTATTTTTTATTTGATGTAATCATGGTGATATTAAATGTATGGTTGGAAGCAGCATCAATTAGATGTTTTTTTAATGATAGGGGCAGGTATAAATAAGATGTATCTTCTTCCTGCTCCTTTTCTTTTCTGATATGGAATATGTAAAAAAATAAGTACAAAGTAAAACCATAAATATGAAAAAATCGTATTATCTTCGTGTTATGTACTATGAGTCATTTTTGATGTGGGTGTTTGAACAGACTGTGGAGACAAATATCCTTCAGGACAATAAAGATTATTATTTTTTAAACAAGAGTTACATTATTTCATATAGAAGAAACTCAAGAAAGAAAGAGATAACCACAGCAGATCAGTCATGCTTCTCATACTGCATTGTGCTCGGTTAGTGAATAACAGCTGATTATGAGCAGATTATGTTTTTGTATTTCAATAAATCCTATAACTCCGCTAAACTAGTCCCAACTCATCCTTGGCACTCAATGAGTTGCTATCGGCTATTTTCAGCACACGACATGCTTCCAGTGAATCCAAAGTAGTGAAATGAGTCCTGGTGACTGAGAACCTGAACCCTTGTG